>NC_088712.1:18584451-18804451 GCF_963576615.1 Watersipora subatra
GTGGCACCCGTGACACTTATGTAATAAGTAAGATTAGTATATTTGTATAAAAGTATAACCATTTGTAATTGATAACTTAGCCGCTTTAGAGTAAATAGTTTTTTTTGTTCAGAATATTTTTGATAGTCAGCAAATTAGTCTCGTATTTAGCCTCAGGCCTATTACAATGCAGAATGACGAAAGTTCTATAATTTAGGAGCCATGCAAATTACCACAACTTTTGATTTTGCATTTGGTTCAATATTTTTAGTAAAACCTGACCAAGAAAATAGACGAAAGGAAATTACCGGTAACAAAGAAATACCAGTTTGTTAATTTACACATTACCGATGAACAAGTGCTGACAGGGTTAAAATACCTGCTTTGTAAGCTACTCTCAGTACAGCATCAAATCACACAAAAGTATTTTGTATTTTTACTAACAATTTGTTACTAGTAATTAAATTAGTCAGGTAATACAGTTTTGAATAATGTCAAAAGTTTTTCCCAAAAAACATCGAAAGTTATTGTCACAAGGCACGTCTTGATCTCGTAATCTACATGTATTTATGCAATTATGAGACTATTTATATTTACATTGTAAACATCAGGGTGTTGATTCACCTAAAATAATCTTTATTAGGAAGATAACTCTCGCAGCCAATATGCTGCCGCTTAGATAATCCGGTGCTCAAGTGTCTGGGAAAATGTTAGTTACATACACTGTAATCTGTTAAAAAATAGTAAGCAAAAGGAGCAAATTAAAAAAATTGCAAGACTCATATTTCCTCATCTAAATAAAGTCAAAACTAAATTTTTTTCTTGCAGTTAATTTTTACAAAAAAAGTAATGATTAGCCAAAAGGAACCATTTATAGCATATGCATTTTTAAATTCATGAAACGTATCTGTAGCAGTATTGCCACAGTATTTGAGATTCTTGTAGAAGTATGGCAACCACATCATATCACTGCTTTTATATTTTTTACCAGAGGTAACCACAGGAAAAGGATATAAAAGAAACTATTTATAGCCTGTGCAATTTGTAGTTCATGAAACCTATCTGTCGCAGTATTGGCGTAAGATTTAAGATTCTATTTGAAGTTTTGCAACATAGCAATGCTTTTCAGTTTTAAAATAAGTTTATATTTATAAAAGAATCAATAATGGCAAATGATGAGTTGGCTATATTTACACCAACCAGTTTTTCAATAGAATATTTTCCCAAAGTCAACAAAAAGCAGTTATGTATCCTCAAGCCTATTAGAATGCACAATGACCATAACTATATTGTTAGGAACAATGTTGATAATTGGAAAAATGTTATTGTTCAATCAGTATGAACACCTATAGTGAAATTACCAAAAACAGAAGTACCTGAATTCACTTTTAGTGATAAAAGAGGCTGACAAAATGAAAAACCTGCCTTTTAAGTTTTTCTCAGTATGGCATCAAATTATTAAACAAATGGTTATTTTTTCACTTTTTAATATTCATTTGTGACTAGTATTAAAACTAATCAAGTAAAATGATTTTGTATAAGGTGAAAAGAGCTTCACCAAAACCTTTGAAAGTTATTGTCTCTAGCTCTTTGTTTATCTCATGATCTATTCCCAAAATGAATTTCAACTTTCTTTAGACAGAGTCAATCATGCCATATATATTTTTGAATTAACTCTAATGAAGAGCTTTGGTGTTGATCTTCAAAGAAGTATACAGAAAATATAGTTTGGAGTGAGCATCGAGGAGTTGACTTACTATGAATAATATTTATTGGGTAGATAACTCTTACAGCAACTATGATGCCACTTAGCTAATCTAGTGGTCAAGTGGTTTGAAAAAGGTTAGTTACATGAACGGTTACAAAAATATTAAGCAATATATACTACATGTATGCATATTAAAAGAAATTGCTTCTTTCATATTTCCTAATCTGAATTAAAACAAAATCACAACACTTTCTTAAGGTTAGTTATTACAACAAGTTATTGATTGACCAATAACAAAATTTCATAGCCTGAAGCAGTATTTCAATACAGTTGAGATTTATTACTAGTTTCGCAGCAGCCAAATATCAATGCTTCCAATTTTTTCTTACCAGAGGTAAATATAGGTGTAGGAGTTAGTATAAGTACTAAATGACTATACTCAATGTTTTATGCATGTTTACTGTGATATACTTTCTATAGATTTTACTAATACTGTATCTCTGTCGCTTTCACATTGAATGGTTTTGTATTATCGCTAAATATTTAATTCCTAATCTTAGTCTGTAGTTTATCTGTCTCGTTACAGCAAAAAATTATTATATGTGAAAAATCGCGTTCATACTGGTTTTGAACTCGTGACATTTTAATCTGAGGTTTTTAGAAATGCATGCATAAACACAAGGCTATGTTGTCCTTATCACACTCATTGCTCTTACCATCTACTGTATAACCTTTTCTTAACTTCACATGCTAAATTAATAATTAATACAGAGCGCCTTCAAGTTATGATTCCCTCTTAAAGTTATATGTGTCAATGATAAAGTATACTTGTGAATAAATGATTCATGGTCGTTAAAGTGTACTGTCACTATCACTAAAGTTATAGTGGAATAAGTGATTAGTTTGATCATGTGGTAATATTCAATAATATGATAGTGTTAGAGTTGTTACAGAGACCATAAGTCAGGTTTAGTAAAAAACTAGAGAAAGGATGCTAATCCCAATTGTAGAGCTACAAACAGCCATTCGGTCTGATAAAGAATTAGCTGAATACAAGGTAAGCACTATCTCTTATTGTTCTATGATGTGTACATAAGTTCATTGTGCTGTCAGTTAATGACTTAGCTGCAGAGCTTAAGGTGAACACTAGCAAGCCCATGATTTGAGGCTCATTTTTATAATACAAGTGAACCCTTTCCATGTAATTTCAATTTGTTCTTGTGTTGGCATTGTAAGGTGAAAATATTTTAAATATGGGTATAGAAACCTTTTGTAATGATCTAATTCAAACATCCAACTGTAAAATCAACCACCTTTTTAAGTATATGCTATACATAATAAAAAATAGTGACAAAATAGTATGTTAACCTTCACAACTATACTTAATGACAGTAGTTTCATTGTGTTTAGTGTACTTATTGGTTATGATCTACATTAAAAGGCAACAGTACAGTTTATTATGTGCAGGGCATTCTAATATTAGAGTTAATATTTTTGAGATAGATGCATCACATTAACATTTGATTTAATTTATAATGAATTTAGCAAGAAAATTTACTAAATGCCTATTTAAAGTTAAGTTTGATTACTAATTTTATAAAACTAAACCTAAACTATGTCAAGGCTATAGTTTTATCACTTATCTGTTTTCAGTTCAATTTAAACTGTAAGTTATAACAAATAATGCTGAAATGAAAAATAGCGCAGGCATCATATTTTGCTAATAGCATACCGTATCTTTTTTATTCCAACATAGTCAGTACCCTAACTGCCAAAGGTAAATAAAAATAGAAAAATTAGTTATCAAATAACAAACAAATATTTTCATGGCCAGGGTGAAAAAACATTGTGTTTCACATCATAAAGCAATGAATTTGTATAACAAAGTCATCATAACTTGAGGGAGCACTGTACATGGTTAAGTTCTTTATACATGCTTTTTTAATAATAACATCATGGTATTAAACTGTGATAATCATGTTTTTATAGCTTGAAAAACATGAAACAGTAGGCATATTTAAAAAAAAGACTTTCTCTTGTTTTTTTAAACTACTTATCCAATCTGTAGTTTTTATAAGTTACTTAACTTACTGAAAAATGTTTTCAAATAAAAGCTCCCGGTATAAATATAGGCATGACCTCAATGATGGCCGATTAGCTACTGAAATGTAGTAATAGATACCCCTTTGTGTACCTTTGAGCGGTATAGTGAATGCAAAGATTTAAATATAGTCTATGTTACTATTCATCAATAAGCCTAGAACTCTATGTGATAAGCGTTGAATTTTAGAGAGTTTGCTTAGAAGTTCAAAATAAGAGACAAAGAATTCTGAAACCATTGACATAGTTCCGATGACGCCATAATATAGAAAACGGCACAATTGCAGTACAATGTCAAAAACAAATAAATTCAGCCATATTGAAGGTTGGATCAAAGTTGCTGCAGAGGAAAATATTAATTAGATGTTTATTTATTGTTGGTGTATATTGTGAACAGCTGACTTATTTGACAAAGCTTTCAATGGTTTCATATTTATTACAACTCACCAATTTGAGACTTTCAATGAACCTATTAACTAACCAGGAAAAAATTAACCGTTTACTTTCAAAAATTAAAACTATTTTAATATATCATTTATTACTTTACTGGTAAAAAAGTAAATTATGAAAAGTTGCAAACTTTTTTCATTAAAATTAGTTGATCTATGTTACCTTAGAAATTTTTCTTGCTAGTTTGAAGGTGAGCATGCATAATGTGTTATTTAGCTTTAATTTGGAACTGTGAAACACACACTCTCTGGTCCTGACAGTGTAAAAAAGTACATATAGTTAAGCATTTTATTTTGTGGTTTTTTCTACCTACTACTTTTGGGAGCCAAGTAAATTAAAAGAAAAAAGTTAATAATAGAACTGATAAAGAATAGAAGATGAATCAAAGTTGCTATAAGCCCCTTTATTGGATCTCTAGTATAGAATGAGTATATGTTAAAATTAATTCCTAAAAACTTGTTTAACTTTTTACGAAACATTATTTAACCCAAGATTATTATTTCTTAGACATGGTAATTAAAGCAGTGTAAGTAAGTGAGCAGCCATGATCTGTTAATCAAAGTACACAGTTGATTATTAAAAGGAGGAGATGCTTTAAATACCTGCTAGCATACATGCTAAAGATATAGCTGATAGTCTGTTTTAACAGGTGTTGGGATAACATAACCAAGGCGGCTGAACACTGCAATCAATATGGAATGGTGTCAGCTTTGCAAAACTCATGTTGCCTTTGATTTATTAAAATCCTCCGCAAATCAGTATACTGATTTGCTGCCTGCATACATATTATGAGCTGTGTCTGTGAAAACATTAACAATAGTTCAGCCACCTGCAAACAGTTCAAACAGAAACAATACCAATTGATTGGGAACAAAGCAATTTAAGTTGATTGGACCCATCAGCCTAGAGGATAACTTTGGGGTTTTGTAAATACGGCAACTTTGAGCATTATCTAAATATTATTATGAACAGTTCTATGCGACACAGGTGAGACCCACAGATTTTTAAAGATTGCAATATATGTATCAAATAGTAAATATTGGTAATTGATGATTTTACTGCATTTAAACTAATCAACATCTTTATAAGGTATTTATAGAAAGTCAGTAAATCAGCAGCTTAATTAGCCTGAGGAAAATCAGATTGCCAAATGACCATAATTAAATCAGTTAGGAACTATGCATGTCAATCAAAAATAAATTTCTATTATTGGTAAGGCAGCAACGAGAATAGCTCAAATAGAATCACCCGAACAAATAAGTATTAATATCTGTACACTTACTTATAATGATAGCGGGAAGCCTCGAAGGATAAGAGCTGCTTTGTAAGCTGTTTTCCGTATCTCATCAAATCATAACAAACCGTCATGTACTTGTATTTTTACAAAAAATATGTAACTATTAATTGAACTACTCAGGTAATTCTCTATCGAACAATGTAAAATATTCTCTACGAAAGAGTTGTGAAAAATAGGAAAAGCTTCTAATTAACCTCAAGACCCATCCTAAAAAATCAATTTCTATTATCTTTAAGCCCAGACAATCATGTAATGTATATCTACACTTACTCTAATAAAAAGCTTTTGTCTTAGAAATAAGAACAAAGGTATGTAGAAACTGAATATTGGATAAACACAGAGGAGTTGATTTACCTTGAATAATTTATATTGAGGAGGCAACTCTTACAACAAACACAGTCACCACTTTGCTTAGCTAGTGCCTAATCAGTGTAAAACAATGTTTGGCATAACTTAAAAATTTAATGAAAGTGGGACTTCCACATTTCTCAAAAAGGCATAAATAACATGAAAACAAAGGCATAAATATTTTCTTATTGTACATGTTCCAATAATAAGTACTGAATGGTTATAAACAAATCGTTAGCCTGTACATGCAGCTGCTAATAAAACCTGTCTGTAGCAATAATTCTACAACTTTCAAGATTTATTTAGAAGGTTTGCAATGCTGATACTGCAATTCTTTCTAATTGTGCTTACTACAGAGGGATATAAATGTAGGTGTAAAAATAAGTACTTTATAATTATAGGCAATGCTTTATTAAAATACTGCATAAACCTGTATATTTATCACTGCAGGTGCATAACTCATAGTTAAATTTTGATCCAGCTTCTCTACTTTGGATCTTGAATTGTTTTTTACCATTACTCACAACTGTTCTAATTAAATAATGTATGTCAATGATAGAGTATAGTCTGTGTCTATATGACTTCAAGCTATTCGAGTTCTCAACTGATATTTGACTCATTTGGTCATGTAATATTATCAAACCTGTTTATAGTGGTCAAAGTGTAAGAACGTTGAAAGAATAATTATAATGAAAAAGTACAAAAAAAGAAGCTATTACTAGTTGGGGAACTAGTGAAAGTCTTGTCAAAGTTTTTAAGAATTAGCTATGTACAGACTATGGGTACTGTCTCTCACTGTTATATAAAGTGAATACTAGCTATTTGTGATGTTCGTTGATAACTTAGTTGCAGAGCCTGAGGTGACAACGGGTAAGCCTCTGCCTCCCGACAAAACTTTATAATACATGTTTTGAGTCCTCTTTACTTGACTAATTGTTGTAGGCAATGATAACCTACTTTTTCTAGCACGATAGACATAAAATAATCAATACATTTAAAAGTCTCATTCAGATTTGTTAATACTTTTTTTCAAGTCAGTAGTGTTTGAAGTACGAAAAATGTTTCTTGAGAAAATATATCGCAAAAGATTAGAGTTC
Source organism: Watersipora subatra (assembly GCF_963576615.1). Lineage (NCBI taxonomy): Eukaryota > Metazoa > Bryozoa > Gymnolaemata > Cheilostomatida > Watersiporidae > Watersipora > Watersipora subatra. The sequence goes on from NC_088712.1 coordinate 18,591,431, forward strand.
AAAATTGCGCATGGCGCTTATAATTGATAATTGATTGCTAAAATGTAGCAATAGATACCATTTGTGTACTTTTGTTGAGCTTAGTGAATGCAAATTGGTTGATTATGATTTCTGTTTTTACCTAACAATAGACACCTTGTTCTATATACATGTATTGAATATTGATTTTACAAAGTGTGCTTAGCATGATGAAACGTGAGACAAAAGATTTTGATCCTTCAATAAATGTCTTAAAAGTGTTAATGGGTTATACAATCCAAAAAGAGTTTTTTATTATATCGAGTTTGACACTATGCACGGGAATAAAAAACAAAATTGTGAATGCAGACGAGAAATACAGAAGTGAAATTAAACCATAACTGTCACGAACAACTTTTATCGTATTTACTAGGTAAATCAGACACGCTAATTTCGATTTTGTACTCAAAATAAAGATTAGTCCACTAATGTTCAAAGTCATTTAGGCTTTTTAAAGCGTTTCAATATTAGTTTAGAAAACAACACAATCGGCATTACAAGCTTCGCCCATAAGTATGTGACGAAACCTAGCTTTTTCAGGAACGGAAGTTAGGAATGTTTAGTCCGATTTAGAATAATAGAGATGGGTGTCTTAAAACCAATTATTATCTAAATCCAGCCTGTAAAATAATTTAAGTTTTTTAGGAAAGGTATATAAACTATTTAGAATTGTTCGTAGCTTGTTACATGACATTTAAATAGGCTGGACGCCGAGAAAAATGAGCTCAAAAAGCGCGGTTTTATCACTAGCTAGCGTTGTTATCGCGCTTTTTAAATATGCAATGCTAAATAGCTCATCTACCTTTCAGAAAAGACTGATATTATTTTTAAGGCTGAATTTAGATATTAATGGATTTTAAAACACCAATCTCTATTATTCTAAATCAGTCTAAACATCCCTACGTAACTGCTGTTCCTAAAAAGCTAGGTTACGTCACGTATTTATGGGCGGAGCTTGTTATGCCGCTCGTGTTGTTTTTGAGACCGATATTAAAACGCTGTAAAAAAGCCTTCATTACTCTGAAAGTTAGTGGACTAATCTTAATTTTGATTACAAAATTGGAATTAGCGTGTCTGATTTACCTAGTAAATATGATAAAAGTTGTTCGTGACAGTTATGGTTTAAACTGTTTGTATATTTAGCAACATTTTCATAGTATAACTTCATTACCCCCAAATATGATACCACAAATCTTACTACAGTTTTAGGGGAGGCCATGAAAAGGAACATTGGACAATGAACAAACAACATAAAGCCGTCAATTAGATCTGTTTTTATTAATCCCTGATAAAAATAAACTTTTGCAAGTGATTGTGCTCTGCAATGACTGCACTACTATAGAGAGTAGAAGCTATTGAGACTGAATTGTTCAACAGAAGTTGTCTTTCCTTAGAAAAAAGTTGTCTTTCCTTAGTTGTCTTCCCTTAGAAGATTTTTGTTACATCATGAATTTTTTGAACACAACAACAATACAACATGAGAAGACAACTTCTTTTGAATCCAACAACGTGGTCTCTGCTATAGAACACATATATTGTACAAAAATCATAGAACTCTTTATAATTCTGAACAACAGACATTGGTAATGCGCTGTTCGATCTTGTGATATATTAATAGTAACTGGTGATGCACTAGTAATAATTCCACCTGCCCTTTATTCTGTCAACTAAACACATTTTTACTACGGCATGTGTTCTGTTCTGTACGCATTAAATGCTGATAAGCTTGCTGTTACATATTTTGTATTCTAAACTTACATTTAATTCATAAGCAATTTCATTTCGCTTTTCATTTCTTATTACCGCTAATATTTTGTAAGAAACGATTATATAGAAATGTTATAACCTAAGTTATAGTTTATATAAAACCATAATTTATTCAATATATGCGTATATATACAGTAAAATTAAAGGGGTAGCAAAAATATAATGTAGAATTATTGTTTTTGCATACCAAACTAATTGTTTTTATTTGATAGTAAGTAGTAAAACTATAGCAAAACAATGCAACTGATTAAAATCATGGGCCACCTTCAGCTCAATCTTATTAGTTGCATCAAAATTACTATGTCAAATTGCAGTTTTAGTTTCCTTGTTAATCTCTACATCTGTTTTGGACTAAGCAAATCATGAAAGCTGTTAATATCCTGCTCGCTATTATTCTTATTATTAATAGCTCGCTGGCTGATTACCAAGCAAATACCTACATAGAAAATACATTTGTAGTGTTTTTAATTTTACTAGGCAACTACATACATGTGTATTCATCTAGCATGAAATCTATTCTGTTTAGGAAATTGTGCTTGTTGCACTCAAAGCGTTTTCATTACCAATTTCCATGGCTAAAAACATTCTAATCAGGTAGTCTTCTTCAGAATTATTTTTTGGATGTGCAACAGAACTTTGAGCAATGCATTGGACTTTTATAATGGTTTGTCTAAAACATTTCAGCCTGTCTATTTCCTAGTGACCTTTTGCTTCAAATTCATTTAAAATGAGAAGCATACTTTCTATTAATTCCGCATCAATTGGGCTAAAAACAATTTAACTTTCTCTTTGATTACCATGAAATAGTAAATACTGCACAGTTCATTTTCAATAAGCCTACAGTTTCTTTTTGCTTTTCAGCGGGTGAAAACATACAGTAGCTTTGTGAAAACGCAGCAATCCCATTTCTCTACAAAGCTGACACACTTGAAGGCTTGCTGATTGATATCAATATTATCACTATGAATGAGCAAGTCTGATTCTCACTTTTATAAATAAGTTTGGTTTATATTCTATTTGGTATACTGATGTGTATATCGTTCTGTTTACCAATCGCCCAAAATTTGGGTAAAACTTTGCGTGTCTGTTTTAGCTCCAATACAAAAACATCTAGAACTATCTAATCACTTTTATTAGCAAACCACAACCTTAACACTCATGCCACGCATGGCATGCCAATCTAATTTCAATGACATGTCAAGCTTCAAAGTTGGTTAGGGTCAAACAAGCACATTTAAATCTGTGATTATTCGTACTAGTACCCTGGCAGTCGGATTTGTCCTGAGAGTTTATCATTATGTAATATTTATACGAATATAACATAATGCAATTATGTTGTTGAGTTGCACAGATTGCAATGAGCCTGGCAAGTACACTGAATGTCAGAGTTCAAATCGAGTGCAATGCAGTCATTTATCCCAACATGTAACCAAGGTTTCAGACTGCTGGAAAAGGTTTTCACTATAGCAACTATTATGGTAGCAGTCGCGTGTGCTGTGGGAGATTGTCACATGTGATGGCTATATCTACAATTGATTTTAAATTTGACAAGGTTTTAGAGTAGCTCTTCTGAGCATTTAATCTGTAATCAAGTTTTGTCAAGTTTAAGCTTGAAACATCCTGAGGTGAAACCACCTTAAACCGCAAAAACATTTGAAAATGATAGAGAAATACCCACATATATACTCTGCTCAAGTCCACTAAGGTTTTTTGTGTTAGCTCATTCTCAAGTGCAAAGACTAGCTGATGTATTATTGCAATTAAAGCATAAATATGCTGTTTCAACATAAGTTAAAATAGAGTTGTGTTGTATTAGAACTGCTCACTATAAAATGAGAATATTGGATGGTTTAATTGTAATGATATCATGTGATCATTTAGGAGAATGGTTAGAGATGGAAATCTTGTTCAACGCTGTAAGCCTTTTTATATTGGTGGCTTAAATAAAAAGTAAAACAGAGGTAAAATTGCCTGTGGTGCAGGATTTAATTACCTTAGGTAACATATATGTATCTAGATTGTTCAGGCAGCACATGTCTGTTAAAAACATGAGAATTTCATCTAACACCTATTCTATCGAACTATGAATAAATATTATTTACACAGGTATGAATTGATACTAAGATATTTGATAATATTTTTTTGGCACAACACAAAAGCAGTTTGTTGACATATTTTATAAATATACTATAGAATAAATGAATATGTTAAAAAATGTCTGGCAATAAGAAGAACCACATGATATTGAGTTAAAGTTTCTATTTTAGTTTTTTGTTATTAGCAAAAATGCTATAAGAGTGATTACCCTCCAGTAAGCTGCTACTGTGTGTGTTGAAATAAATAGCAGCAGAACTTTTAGAGAAAATAGTTTACACGCCAAAAAAATTCTTTATAGAATTTTATTGCTCAAGTTCTAGCCTGCTGACACACACAGAAGTTGCAATGGCAGTTTATCCCAATTCTTTCTAGTCAAACTTTAAAAGCTTGCAGAATGCTCAAAATTATTATATTTTTGAACTTTTTGCCAACTTTGTCATAAAACAAAGCAAATTCTACGCGTAAAATGTTAGATAAGTTATATTTTTGGAGCAGACATCTCGAATGACAGTGCAAAAAGCAGTTACATTTAAAATGGTTTTGAGAGCTTCCTTGGAGAATTGATTTATTGTTCATAGCTGTTCATACGCTGGGGATAATTTTAGCTACACTGAATTTGGTTCACTTTGCGAACTTTTGAGGAATGATCGTACTTTGCTTTGTACACATTACCTGCTGATAGAGGTACACTGAAGCAAAGTATACAATTTTTTACTCTGGGATTCATTTTCATTATTTTTATAATTTGCAATTGTTTATATTTCTACTGCTTACTACTCGGTTTAACTTGCTTTAACAACTTGTTTTCTTTGTAACATTTGTTATTACTTTGTTAGAGTTGTTTGTTTTATGATTTTTGTAATTTAGAACATAATAACTTTTTAATCCATAATCTGCAAAAAGTTTATAATTATTACCTCAAGCACACCTAAAAACATTTTGTTTGTGTAATTGGTGTTTATAAGTTGAGCCTACTAGCTTGGCAGGTGTGTTTAGCAGATAACCATCAATAAGTGGTACAATGCGCTTTAATAGTGCCAAAGCTTGCTTTATTAAGCATAATTATGCATACAAAAACTTTAAAACCATTAAAAATATATATTAGCACAGATCAGAAAGTGAAACAGTGAATTTTAAAACTTAATTTAACCTACCTTCTTTTGAGAATATAGAATGACAGTTTAACTGAATAACTGTAAAACAGATGACATAGGCCTACTTTGTTTTTGTTTCTATAATATTATGATTGGTCATTCCTTTTATTATTGATAATCTGAGTTGTAAGTCACGCCATGGACTAGTTAAACTAGTAAATGTATTTTTGAAGAATATTCTAATCTATTCTAATCTGTTCTAATCTATTGGAAGCTTGAAAGATCAGCTTTGTTTGTTTCCAATTTATTATAACTGCCACACCACTTTGTCTTAAGTCCTTCCAATAATAATATCCTTGAATTTATTTTTAATAGTTGTGCTCCTTGGTATTGTCAATTTTACAATTTTAAATAATATTTCCTACATTCACTAATCTTAAATAGCTAAAAGCTATTAACCTTGCTTTAGTTCTGCCATAGATAAATTTACTTACGCTGATTTAATGTTCAATATAGGAGTAAATATTACATATACCCTTGGTAATACCTATACTCCTAATTGAGACTAGCAATCATCTGATGGTTGATTATCTGCCTTAATAAAGTTGAAGGGGTCTTGGCTTGCTTATCTTTTTGATACCATCATGCATGAGGGTGCTGGCCTTTTTTCTAGATAATTGCGGTTGTATACCTAATACATTTACCATATTGTGGAGTGTCCATTCCCCCATCAATACATTTAGATTTGAGTCAGACATTTTTGCTGCGCGGCTAAAGGTATTGAATCACTCAAACCACTATGGACTGATGAACAATGAGTCTGAAGCAGTAATCAAACTATAGGCATGATGACCTTTGACATTACACTTTTACAACCTTTGTCCTGGTTTTGAATGTGAATGTAAGTAAAAAATTCCAGCTAACTTGTTTTGGCTTGTAGCAAATAAACATCTATTGTGAGTCATCGGAATCAATGTTAGCCAACCAACCCGGCCAATTTCAGATCAGCCTACATGCATCTTAAAATTTTGTTAACTACAAACTACCTGTTACAGGCAAATTATTTATTCAACCGATAGGCAGAAACATTTTTTGTTAGAGAACATGTTGATGAAATTATTCCAAGCAAAATTATTGTTTATGCCTAAATTTTTATGCACAATACAAAAATTTTGATAAAATTTAGCGCTAAAACTCTGCCACATTTGTTTGCTCATCATTCTAGATCTGGTTTTACCTGTTTACAAAATTTTTAAAGCATTACAAACTTTTGGTATTAATCTCATTTTAGGTAATAGGGCACATTGATTCTGAAAAATATTTAAGTTCTTTTTCCATCTTTATTAATCGTTCAACAGTTTGAAAAGTTATCTTATCAAGTTCAGCATCTTCTAAGTAGTGTAACATAGGGGTATGGTGAAAGTTCAGTCACACACACACACACACACCCACACACGCACACACACACACACGCACACCCCTACACACGCACACACGCACACACGCACACACGCACACACGCACTCACGCACTCACGCACTCACGCACTCACGCACTCACGCACTCACGCACTCACGCACGCACACATAAACACACACACTTGTGCTCTCGCTTGCATACATGCACACACACTGCACCAAGCCACGGTGCACCGCATTGCATGGCACTACAAACACTATTGGAATAACTTAACCAACATGCTCGCAAAGACTCACCAATTTACTGTTTGAAAATAAACCCGTTAGTTTCAACAGGGAGAGGTAAAATTGAATCTATGCTGAGATTTCCTGAGATATTTGATGATGCTAGCTAATTGTGCTTAGCATAAGCTCTCAACACATAATGACTAAACCTTCAAACCAACAACTATAACTAACTTTAAAGTACTATTGTACTTCTACATGTATATTCATGTCCAGTGTGTAAGTTCTCTTCTCTGAGCAAAATATGACAATCCAAACAGGTGCATGTGGTTCACATTGTATTATGTAATGTATTATGTAGCACCCCCTTTGTCACGTAGCTACGTAGAACTAGTGCTAAACATCAGCATTGCTGAAAATACACACATACATGTAGCATCAGAAAGGAAATTTGTGATTGCTCTAATAAAGCACAGTGCACACAAGCTATTATTGCTGTTACAAATCATTGATCATCTTTGTTACCATACAAGTTTATAATGATATTTTGCTAGCAACGCTTAAAAATGCGGCAAACCTTTAATGACATTCACTTGATGGACACAAATTTTCATTGGTCAGTTTGTCTTTGCGTTTGTATGTTTAGTTGAAATGTGAATGATCAAGTATCAATGGCAAGTATCGTATTAATCTCGGGATTGCAACATACAAACAAGACTCGGATTAGATTCATTTCCCTTCTAAAATGAACATATTCAAGCTTCTCAACATACAAAATAGTTCTTCAGCTTCTGTTTGCCTAATGAACTGGTTTGTTATGAACTGCAACCTATGTTAGTATTGAGACTCATTTGATGCTAGACCTGGTGTCTACACAGTATATAATCTAGTCGTAATGGTAAGGTGCACAATTGATAACTGTTACAATGGTTTGAAAGGTTCCTAAGTAGCTATTACATTTTCTGTTTAGTGGTTCAAAATAATAATATTTGGTTTACCTCTCTAAATACTAACATTTCAACTCACTCCTAGAATTTGAGCAATTCGGATAAATATATTTCTTAAAATATTTTATTTCACACCAACTCTCAACAAAATAACAAAATAATTCCAAAATATGATTTTTTAGCAGAAAATTAGATAATTTTCTCTGTTACGTGGACAATATCATAACAAAAAAACAATGTAACTTAGACCTTTTATGGCTATTGCTGCTGTTTTCTGCCAGTATTCACCCGTCAATAATCATATGGCTTTACATTACTCACCAAATGTATATCTTACCAATAGCCATTATATCACCATCTATGATAAGGTTTGACTTTATTTGAATTTATATTTTGGTATAAAACGTTATTGTCATGAGCCATGCATTTTTCTCTTCTCATCAGCATCTTTGTTTTTGTGTGAAAACTGACATATTCATATTAGCTGCTAAAACTATTAAATCTCTTTGACAGTAGCTTGTTTAGGCTGATGTGTGGTATTCTTCGAGCTACATCTAGCCAACAGGCTGACCCTTTAGTGAACCTTGTCTTGATTTTAAACATCGGTTTGCCAGAATCTAACAGCAATTGTTTTAGCTAGTGGAAAACATAGTTCCCTAATGTCTTTTCAGTGTTGTGGTCAGTCGATCAATCTAACCAAGATATGGCAGCCATTTTATGTTCTGAAGAAATACATTTACTGAAAAACAACTACAAAAATCTTTATAAAAACCCATTCGAATCCATCTTATAAAAACTTCTGCATGTTGGCCTATTATTTTCACTTTAAGACAGTTTTACCAAGCTAAAGGTTTTCTATTTAGGGTACAATAGTTATGTGACTAAGAATCTATGTACAAACCATGAAATTTATGTTTTTGTAACTCCTGTTTTGATGTGTCGCCAATACACCATTTTGAAATGAGCATGTTAGTCTTAATTTAACTGGGAAAAGTTAAAACCTGTGCTTCCGTGATTTGTTGAGATAGCTGGTAACACATGCTATCAGTGTTTAAAAATGGCACTCACTAAAGGAAGATAATAGACCTTCACACAAACAGTTACTTACACACAAAACGTACAATCTCCACTGTAAGATTCATATGAAAGTCAAAGCTATTAAGTGAAAATGTGAATAAAACACTTTAGATTGTTCTTGTCAATACCTAAAAAAGCTCAAATAATTTTTATTGTTCCATTTGTGACATTAATTTAACTTATTGGTGTGCTTGGGTATTTTCTTTGTTGTTGGTAAGATTTGCACATTTAGCAAAATATGTCAATCTAACCATATGTACAACCATAATTTTTATGGCAAATCGTAGATTATCTGTGTTACAATGTTGCATAAACATCTAGCAAAGAATCCAAGACTTTCACAAAATATCTCACTGACCTGTTTATTTTTCAACACCTAGCATTGTTTGCTAGCAAATTCTACTTCTGATATGAAGACTTATGAAGTGCCAGCCATCATGTATACAATATGTATACTGAAAATGTTTTGGTTTATACATTTATAATCATAAATCAAGATTTATGATTATAAGTACAGTCATACTTCAACTTACGAGCTTAATGCGTTCCGAGACTGAGCTCGTATGTCAATTTACTCGCATTTTGGTGCAATTTATTTATATATAGAACAATTAAATATATATTTATTGGTTTCCATACTCTGTAAAGTGCAAATAAAACACTCCAAACAAGATATTGTAACAGAAAAAACATGTTGGTTATTGTCCTGACTTACCACTTGCTTTCAAAAAGCAACAAATAAAAAATAATGCAAGGAAATGTGTTAAATTAAAATGTAAAATTAAATGCATACAATAGCAGCTAACGCTAGCATTTGCCAGAGAGAGATATATAAGTTATCCTTCATTACAACAGTTGACTTTGATAAATTTGGTTTTTATCAAAGACTTGAAAGACAAAATTAGAACCAAATCTAAAAGCAAACTTTCATTTTTAACATAACGTAATTAAAATTTCTTCGGCGTTCATAGTTTGAAGTTTCTCGCTAGTTAGCTAATTTTTCCTTTGTTTCGCTTTCACGACCAGCCGGCCGTTTTAAGATGAACCTATCTAAGGACGTTTGCCTTTGTTGCCCTTTCAACATGTCGCGATTAGGATGAACACAGGTGTCGTCACAAAGGTTTAATGCACGACCACTAGCCAACTTGTCCGAATGTCTATTCTTATAGTTTTGATAGATAGCAACGGCCTTTTCAAATAGCGTCGTTTCAGTTACGCTGTCATTGGCCAATTGTTTATCTTATATCCAATGCCTGAGCGGTCTCTCCATCAGCGGTGGTGAAGATCGCCGCGCCGTTTAGAAACTACGGTTAGTACTTTTGCGAGCTAAATGCCCTGAATATAATCCTTCTGTTTGATGATTGTGGATGTATTTCAGTCATATTGCTGAGCTAGCTCAATCATGCATACACATTCGCATATTTTTCAATAATTTTTGTTTAATATCAATTGTTATCCTTTGCTTTTTCTTTGCATTATTTTTCATTTTACTGGCAAACTTTCGGTCTACGCACAGTACTTTTAATTCACATAATTCTGCACTGAAAAGCGTGCACAAAAACACGGTAAAAAAATATAACCTGTGCAGTTGAAAAATACAGATTGATGCTGTTGTCATAAAACACCTCCGGCATACTTGGCAACTGACTCACGTGTTCGTATCTCAAATATAGCTTGTATGTTAGTGCTAAAACTTGCTTAAAAGCTGGCTCGTATCTCAAGTTTCTCGTACGTTGGAGCACTCGTAAGTTGAAGTATTACTGTATCACAAGGCTGTGCATGCTTTGCATTTAGTTTTGTTTATTTTCTGGCCACAAAATAAAACACCAAACAATCTCTGTGTTATTAACCACTCTCACAAATACTTTGTTGTTGGGAGAGAGCTTAATATCTTACCTGTTTCATCATAATGTAATTGTTTTATTGAGTGAGCTCTTCTGCTAAGCATATTTCTTGAACTATGCTATTTCAGCTCAACTCACAAAAATAAACAAAAAATAACTTCAGCCTATAGTTTTAGTATACAAAAAAATCAAGTAAGTCTCTCAATTGTATGGGAAATATCAAAAAAGCAGACATTACAGAGATCTTCCATGACTCTTACTACATGCGCCGGTCAACCAATCATGTGCTTTATAAAGCTTTCATAGTTGATGGCTTCTTGATCTTTATGATGTCATCATTCGTTAAGAAGTTGGAATATTTGCCAGAATTCCAATTTTAGCTAGAACTGTTTTTTTCATGTGTCGTGTTTCTCCTCTCACTTCAAACATCCTTGTTTTGCGGGATTTGTGGAGTTGTTTTTATGTTTTTGACATATTTGTTTTAGCTGTGCTGCTAAAACTCTCAAATCTTGTCGACAGTATTCTTTTTTAGGCTGATGTGCGGTATTTCTCCATTAGCATTTTACCCTCAGAATGACACTTCAGTGAACTTTGTTCTGATTTTGAATGAGATTGTTTGCCATAATTCATGCCCAACCATTTGTAGCTAGTGGTAAGTATGATAAACAAATCAATCTTGAGTGCTTGTGTCAGCCCATTATTCCCACAGATTTAGGTCAGCCTTTTTCCAATCTACAAAAATAATGTTCATTGCGAAACTAATACCACAATGTTTATAAAATAAATTTAGATGGTAGCTTTTTGAACCTAACTTTCAAATTATTCACGCCTTTACTTCTTATTTGCCCATACAAACTTTTCAGTGTAAGTGTTTTAGTTATCGGTTGAAAAACGTGACACACGTTTCAGGGTCATTAAGCTTTTACAAGTACATTTAGTTGCACATTTAGCTCACTGTCATTAACTTTAAATTCAACAAATGGTTTATTTATAAATGACCAATATTGAAATAAGAATTAAAGTAAGTTCTAAATTGGTGTGCCTTTAAATAAAAGAGAGCCTAAATTTTACTTAAACTTGATACCTGATTGTCATAAGCTCATACCTGACACAAAGTCATAAATTTTGCATCAGACTATCCAAACTAAACATCAATCTTTTATGCTGGCTACATTACAACTGGTTATACTCTTATGAGCAGCAATCAGTAGCTCAGTTTTGGCTGACCATTGCTCATTACATAACACAAAGAACCATGCGTTAAAGTTTACTAAATGGCTCTGTGCCTACAGTAGTCGAGTGGTGCGGCATTTATAAGGCATTGTACAAGGCATTTCAGGAAAGCGATTACTTCATTAATTAGCTTAGTATCTCTGTATGTAACCATTTTGCTGCCCGCTGCAAGTTTATGTTCAACCTATCATCGAATTCCGTAAACACATCCTTTGCGAAATTTACAGTAGATGTGCAGCAACTGAATTTGTTGATTCATGACAACATAACCATTGAACCAATACTTTTATTGGCATTTACAGATGGACTCAAATATTTCTCTCCATAAATTAGCCTATATTTGTGAAGCAAATTAGAATAATGGATTGGATATTTCCACATAAAAAATGTACATTATTTCTGTGGCTCACAGTTTTAATCGTAAAGTGGCTTCCAAAAGCATCTCTCATGGTGTAGCAAACAATAAGCTTTTATGGTTGACATCAAATCGGATTTAGAAATTAGTGAAAACTCCTAAAACTAAAGTGCCAGCACCGAATCTGACAGTGGTGAAAGAAAAAGGTTGTAAAATTAAGGAACATTGTAAAGGATGTAATAGCTTTGTAGGGATTGCAACTTCATGTAGCTTTAGCAGGAACCTGCAATTTTTATCAACATTGCAAGTTTTTGATCTGCTTTTTAATAGCTTGGCAGGAGAGAGCATGTAACAAAAATGTTCTAAATAGTGTTTGAAATTGAAAAAAGAGTATATTCAAAATGCAGCAAGCACAACAGTTGTGAGTAAAATGGCAGACAAGTACACAAAAATCTAAACTTGCTAATGTATTGCAGTAAAAATGCTGCACCGAATAACTTGGTAGCAAAATAATTCTATTTTTAAAAAATTATTTCAGCCAATACATGTATGTGCAATTGTCCAATATGCAGTTCTAATAACTCTCTCTGTAAAATTAGTTTAATGGCAATAGAGTTAAATGTTAGGCTACGTGAAGATTTTGCTTAAGGAAACTAAATAGAGTAAAGTGTATTGTACAAGTCCCATGAAAAAACTTGGATTGTCTCCATATAAACATATATACTTATATAATATAACAATGTGTAACGGTATATATATACACACAGTTATATGCTGTTATATTATATACAATGTGTAAAATGGTATATAATATAACATTTTATATATATTATTATAATAATATATATGGTAATATATAGTAATATATATTATCATACATACAATGTATTATATATATTATACATTACATGAATAAAAGCATAAGATCCGAACAGAGTGCTCAATGATAAAATCAGAGCAATCTGAAAATTGTTCTTACCAAGGATGAAACATAGTGTAATCAATTGTTTTATCTGACGTTATAGCCTGTTTTTATGACTTTATATTGTACATAATATATTTATAGAACTAAATTGTCCCTGGTTAGCTGAATCTATAATCTAGGCCCATACCATAATTATTTGAGAGCCTCAAGCTGGTGCTCAACTTAGCTCTAAATACCTCAATGTCCAGCAATCCTATACTTGGTAGAAAGAAATACCTATCAACCACGCAACCTTGTGAAGGGTTTGAGTTCCAAAGTGTTTTAATCACTTCACAAGTTGTCACAATGCTTGCAGTGTTTTCATTGAACGAATAATGTTTCAGATTGGATTAACTCATAGATGACAATTGACAACGTAAAGCACACTTAATTACCTTGCCATGATACATGGATTCTATTTTTTGACATGTTCTCTGGTGTAACTATTATTATTTCAATAGTTTAATTCACTATCTGAATGTTTTGCAAACATTTTACGATTGTTGTTATAAAACACCTAAAACCCAATAGCTTTCGTGAAGATTTTTTTTAAACCTTAGCAAGCTTTTGATTAGCAAGGTTTTTGAAACAAGCATTATTAAGCTAAATTGAAGTACTGTTGTTAAAATACGATCTGCTTTTTAATGTTGAGCTGCAATATTTCTACTAGTAAACTTGGAAGCTTTTAAAGTATAGCCAATCTGATAGGCTAGCAAAAACTAAGCTTTAGCTTTTGCAAACTTTCCGAGTTTTTGGAACTGGATCTATGGCAAATAAATATGATGCTAGGTACTGAGTCTTAAAAATGTGGGCAGGGCTTAACAAGGAATCTATATAATAGTGTTCAATCAGTGATCCCTTCATTCTGAGCCAAGCTTTCCAAAATGGCCTTGTTATCAAGTCTTGCATTACTCATTATTTTGATTTCTGCTTCTGATGCGCGGCTCATTGGGGTGAGCGAAAAAGGACAAACATTTTTTCGATTGCGACAAAGTATCTACGCAGCTCGTCAACTTTTGCAAAATGAGTGTCCAACAATCTTAGAGGCCAATCATGGCATTTACGACGACAGCGCAATGCCGTTTCACTTTGAAGTCAGCGAAGTCATTCATAGCAAGCTGCTAGACGGTTTGACTGAGTGCCTCACAGTTCGAACTACTGCTAGAAGCCAAACTACTCTGCCTTCTTCAAACCAAAGTCTAACAACAGAAGAAGCGGCTTCGACACAACCAACAAGCAAACACCTTACAACAGATGAACCAACAAATGCTCAGTCTGTGACTAGTGAGATGCCAAAACCTCAAGGTAAAGCTTATTTTATATTTTAACTGTCATCAGCCATAATCAAACTGGTATAGTAATGGTTTCTTTAATTAAAGGATATTTATAAACTTTGAAAATTCCATCAAGTGCTCTTGTAATGCATCTATAATTTTTGAAAAAATAACTTTTTTGTAAACTTTTCAAGCATCAAAAATCTGTAAATTAAAATAAATTCACTTAGTTCATCTACTTCAAAGATTATGGATATACTTAAGTCATAAGTATGTAACATTTTTAACTCGTTCAATACTTCAGCACAGCAATGCAATTTTGGAAACTTTAACTGTAATCTAAATATTAAAATATTTTAATAAATTTTGATTAAATTAATCCTTAATACCCTGAGAGCTAGACCAATAATTTTACCTAACATTATTGGTTAGCAAAACTGGAAAGCACTACAATCATTTAATCCAAAAAACAAAAGAGGCTTGTATTCTAATCTATAGAATTATAATCTATCTTATTAATACAGATTGTCAAGAGTTGTATGAGCGAGGAAATAGATGTCCTGGAGTTTATCAAGTCAATCCACCTCATACAGATGGTGAACCATTTCCTGTCTGGTGTGACTTTATCGATGGCCGTGGATGGACTGTGTTTCAAAGGAGAGTAGATGGATCAGTTGACTTTTCAAAAAATTGGACAGATTACCAGACAGGGTTTGGTGAGATAGATAGAGAACATTGGTTAGGTAAGTTTGAAAAACATTTTTGGTTAAAATTTAAAATGCCTAACATTTCATTTCATAACTAAAAGTGATCTCATAGTCAAGATTTGATCTTACATCTACAATCTCAGCTAATTGTGTCAAATGATAGTTTTGCTCATTAACAGAAAGAGTAACTAACATTAATGAAAATATACAGATTACCTAATTAACAACTATCAGAACAAAAATTATTATTCAAAATTTGCCAGTAAAACATTGTCTTTTGAATATTTGCTTTATATGTTAGAAATTTATTGAGCTGGCGCCATTATTTAAACATTTGAACTGTGGTACAACAGTGCTGTGAAAACGGCATGTAAAATCATGAAAATTAAAATAAAACTTTATTTTTAATAACCTATTACATATGAAATACATTTTGGAAGAAATTTAGGTATTAAGATTAGTGAAGTGTGACCTTATTTACTTTGTACGTTCATCACAAACACACATTGTTAAATGTACTGTAGTAATACTTATATAGGTCTACATTTTATATTAGTGTATTTAATTATTTGATTGATGGCATTGCATAGTTTTGGTTGTTATAGAAATAGTGTGACATTCAGACTAGTTGAGCCACTTAAAAGTGCACCAAAAGTAACAAATAAGGAGAAAATATCTACATTTTTTGTTTCCTTTTTAAAACATATCATTGAAATTTTTCAGGGTTAGATAAAATCCATGCTTTGACCAGATCAAACACCAAGCTGTTCATTTTTCTCAGAGCTGCTAATGGAACCACAGAGTCGGGAATATGGCCAACTTTTTATATAAATGGTTTAGCAGATGGTTATAGATTAACAGTAAGTACTTATATACTTTTAGATAGTACGAATTGTTTGTGTTCAAATTGCAAAAAGTTTAAAAACTGTTTAGAGCTCTGAAAATTCTTTAAAGTATGGAAAAAAAATTTAAGTTTCATACAGTTTTACGAGTTTTTTTAAGTTTTCCATAAAGGACTAAAGATAGTACTCTGACGAATAGTATTACCAATGATGGTGTCTACTTAAATAAATCACTTGAAATACTATCTCGTCACACACAATAATTTAAATATCTATTAAAAGTTCTATTTATGCAAAGTTCAACAATCTACTAATGCTACTAATTATCTATGCTAGTACTATTATAATTAAAAAATGATTAGATAGACAACAGCTATCCGAAAAGGACCACAGTTTTGTGGCAGTCATTTAATTCCTTCTTATATGGATTATTATCTTTATTCGGAAAGGAAGATACCCTAAAATTATGCTCTGCAAGGTAGCCATTGAACAATTGCTTTCTTGTGAATGATTTGCCTGAGCAGATACTTTTGTTTAAAAAATTTATTTTAAGTTTTTTTTATTCAAATCTCCAAAATTTACTAATAATACTAATGCTATATCATATTACTACTATGTTTACAAGAATATTTGGATCACCAGTGGTTATATAAAGAAGAGCAATATTGTTGGCAATCACTGAACTACTTCCTATATGCATTATTAATTTAATTGCAAAAGGAAGATCCGCTAAAGTCGTGATTTGCATGCTATGCAGTGAGAATTTGCCAGAGGTTTGTCTGAGCAGATATTTTCATTCAAAAAATTGTACAAGCAGGTGTCAAGTTTCATGCAAAATAATGAATGTTTGGCAAAATATCAAATGTTAATTTACCAGCTGATTTCAGTAAATAATATTTTCAAACATCTAGTCAGGTCGAGAAACTCCTGTTTGATATAACTTTGCTAGAGCTTTTTTGTGGAAAGTTTAATATTACCAAATTTTTGTTGGAAATTCCTGAGTACCAAGTTGCAACATGTTTTTTCAGGTTAGTTGGAAACAAGACTTTGATGTCACAAGCAGTTTAATCAGCCTACAATGAAGCTTCCAATTTTTTTGTGATCATGAATCTTTGCAAAATTTGCTTGATAATCTGTTACTCTACTTAAAGATTGTTGCTATTGCTAAACTACATATTTTAAAAACAATTAGCAGCTTTTGTGAACTTTGTTGAAAGGTTTTGTGAAGTTTTGGAATATATACTAAAACTTTAGTAGTTTGTTATCAGTCACATATAAGAAGAATGTACATAATACACTTTCTTTGTTATTTTCTATATATAGAGTTTATAGCACATATATTTATTGACTACTGTCATTGTCTTAGATATTGACCTCTTTAGGAATAATAGTGCTGGCATGTATTTAAAGTAATATCATAGATATAGTTTAGCTCAACTCAAGTGTGTTAATCTTGAGTGGTTTTTGACTTGTCTCCATAATTTAATAGAGAAACAGAGACTCGCAATACATGATTCCTATTGTTTATTATATAGTTTACATAATTCTTTACTAACAGATTAGTAATGATGGATATCGTGGGAGTTTAGATAGCTATGGTCTGGATTACCATCATGGGATGAAGTTCAGCACTACGGACCGTGATCAAGACACCAATGGAGGCAACTGTGCTCAAAGTTATAAAGGTATAGAAGTTTTAGCTTGAGAGCTGTCAGTTAGTTGTTGAACTTATTTCTACTGCATTTTAGATTAGCTTTTGCTTATAAAATATTTTACTACTGTCATTCAACTAAATTGTTATTTATAATTATTTGAAAAATAAATGAATAGTTAACCTTTAAATTATCATTTACTAACAGCTAGTAAGTAAAAATTGAGCTGATGCCTCTGCTCCACCAAAGGCCCAATAAAAATAAATCGTCTTTATTAAATTCTTCCGAATCGGTCTAACTTTGTTTATCACCACAACACCCTAAATATGGGCAATTAACTCAATCAGCTAAAAAGACCAGAAAACTGAATAACAGCATAAAACTTGTATCCATTGCTTGTAGTTGAGAAAGCGCATTTTTAGAGCTGCTAAAAAAGAATTGAGCTGGAGTAAATGTTGAAATGTTAATTATTAAACATATATTGTCTTCTATTAGCATTTATGATATTTTTAGGAAGTTTTTTGTGACAACAATTAGAGAACCTAATTTTTAAATGCTTACACTATAGATTCAATATGCGATGATACAAAATATGCCATGATTTGTAGCCAATAATGCAAAATTTATCAAGTGGTTATTATTGCCAACAAAAACATGTCTGTCTAGAATCTACGTAATAAATAAGATGTTGTTTAAGTTTGTCTACTAGTGAGTTTATTATTCTAATTTACCAAGCAGAATGTGCAGGAGGTACAATAATACTCTAGTAGAATGTGCTCATCATACACAATAAAATTATAAGAAACTTATTTCACATACAAATCACTACTAGCTGAACGCACAAATGTTTTATTATTATAGCGGTTTTCTTTGTTTAGTGATTTTTCCTTATCTTGTGCTAACTTTGCAAAATTATGCACCGCTTAACAAAACTAAAAGACATCTATGTTTACCTTTTCACTCTTTTTAACACTCAGTGTAAAATTCTCTATGCGATTTCAAAATGTGAACTTAGACAGTGCAAATTACAATAATAATAAAATGAGTATTATGGAAGATACTAAGAATGTTCACATATAATACAAGTTTAATGCCATAAAAAAGAACACAAAGATGAAGAAATCATACAATATTTTAACTCTGTTAATATCATTTCTTCAACCAGTTTAAAATCATAAATGTATCAAATTTTGTTGTATTTCATTGTGACTGTATTGCAGGTGGATGGTGGTACAAGAGCTGTCATTATTCATTGCTAAATGGAGTATATGGTGCTGGTAACATGGGAGGGATAGTGTGGAGGAGCTCATCAAACCACTTCACTGAGTCTGTAATGAGAGTCACTAGGGATTAAAGGATCTGCCAACCCTTTGTAGTGCAGCAGAAAACTTACTTAAAATAAATACCATAAATGAGTTATTTATGGCCTTTGTTGGGATAATAAGTGGAATTTTGCTGAATTTATTCCAGATGGCACAGTTTATGCCGGTTCAACTTTCAAATAAGTGCTTGTAAATAAAGAAAATCTTAAGATATATGCGTTTTTTTAAATAAATAATTGCTATGAATTTAATGATTACTGCGTGAGACTGATAAAAATCTACCTTGGTCGCCTCTGTAGTCACTTCTTTGGGCTTTGATTACTCGATTGATAATGCAATTGGCTCATCTTGTTTAACTATCAAAAATGGTCACCCTTCTATGGCTATATCATATTTTACTATATTAGATGCTCTTTTGCATTTCATTGTTTATTAAAAATAACATTGCTATGCATCTTCCATTGCTAGCTATAATATTTTAATAGTTTGAGAAATCCACATGCTTGTTTTTGAGTAAATCTTTATAATATAAATATTTTAGCACAAAATAATTATAAGTAAATATAGGTGATCAAATATATTGCTGATAGCAGAAATGACATAGTTGCAAGTTATTTTATTTATGTCTGGCTAAAATTCCCACAACTACTGCATATGCAATCTAACAAACATCAACAAGCATAAGTGTATTAATGAAATCAGGATAGATGACACCCATACCTTTCACAGCTTAATCAGCGCACACATAAGCGCATACTGTAATGCAAATACCATGTTATACTAAGTTTTAAAGTGGAATAGTTTTGGAAAATACTCCAAATTTTCAGATTGCTCTTTATTCAACCATCAAATTGTTGGCTATAATTAAGTCAAACGGCAATGAATCTTTTCCTTTTAATTGACTATTTATGTGGTTGCATAATTTTGCAAAAGAAATGATAGTGAGCTCTGTCAGGTTGATGTGTTTTTACTCATTAAATTATCCTCATATTAGTTAGTGTTGCATGGCTTCTGACATGTTAGTTTTTAGGCCTAGTAATCAAAGTAGTGCCAGTAATTGATTAACAATATGCTGTCAGTCATAGTGCAAAGTTTTTCATTGAAAAAAGAGCATTTTTGTACAAACGAGTTGGAAAGGAAAAACTGGAGAAAACTGTGAATTGTAACCGGTTGGAAAAGTAATTAAGGCAATCAAGCAAACATAGCCGTAAAGTGAACACAGCGGTGAAATATATGATAGAAAATCAAAAACGAATAAATAATCCAGGTGGTTTCGTCGGCTTCATTAATGGTCAATTGAAGAATAGCATGAGCTGTTGTCTGAATAAAGAGAGAAGACAACCACCAAAAAAAGTTCAAAGAAATGACTGAAGAAGAATGAGTAAGCAAATATTCTCTGTCACTCTCAATTGAAACGTGTATAGGTGACAAGAACAATTGCTGGAATCAAAAATACCATGTCATGAAATTTGCCAGTGTAACAGATATGAGAGAAAGGAACATGAAAATAATAAACATGAAAAAGGCTAATATGGAAAAAGTAAAAATGAGACCCCAGTTATTATATAGAAAAGCATACATGGTGTTGAAGTAAACTTGAAACAATTAAAAAGAAAAATTAAAAATGGAGAAAAAATTAGAGAGGTCTTTAACCTTTTTAACAATCACCCAATGACTAACATGAACTGTTAGTTGCCTGTAACAAAAACTGTAGTTATACAGGGAATAGACATTGTTAGAATTTTATGAATCTTGCTGGTGGTCAACTATTTTGTTAGCAAGGCGTCCAATAAGCTAATGTAGTGTTTGACTTCTGCAGAAAGCAAATAGACAATGTGGTTAGCAGCAAGTGAATATTGATGGATTAGGTTATCTTGGTAAGATGTATGTTACTTAGTAGCCAACTACATACACAATGCTTGACGGAACACAAACAGGCAACTAAAATATGATTGGCTGTCTGATTTTTAACTTATTAGCCATGCATAACTTCCTAGCAATGTATGACAGAGCAGAATAGTTAAACATAGTTTTTAGTATTCATCTAAGCTTTAGCAAATAATTGCAACAGTATTTTCAGCTAGCTAAAATCACCCATTTTTTTTGCTTACTAAACTCGTCTCCACAAAACTCTAGTTTTAACTTGACTTCCTTTAATAATGTATTTTAGGTATGTCACACTGGTATGTCAGATGTGACTTTTTGTCAGTCATAGACGATTGTAGATAAGCATAAATGAATATTAACCTAAGAACTTTACTATGTTGGATGCAGTCATAAGTACTTTTGCAAAGATGGGACAATTCTACAAACATTGACTTTGTTGTTGCTAAAGCATAATTTCATGTTGTCCCGCAGCACTGTTAATATAAGCCCAAAAGTCACATGTTACAATAATAACTATGTGAACTACATTACATCCATGGTGTGTGGGCATCCATTACATTGAAACCATTACATAAGCATAAATAAAACTGATCAATTTGTTTGGAAGACAAATATAGGACTTAATGGGCCCTAATTGATGGTGGTTATAAACCAGATGCAAAGCTTGACAACATTTACCCAGCAAGGCACGATCAGCAACTAGTGACCCAACAATTAATCAAACTTTCTATTGGAGAGAGACATTTGCTACATAATATTTACAGTATATAAAAATAAATAAAAGTTCAACTGCTCTGTTTGCTGCTTGTATACTGCGACAATACTGCGAAATACTGTTTGAGCAAATGTGAAACTGTTTGAATTGCTGTCGTTTTAGGTTAGGACAAAATTCTTCCACCACTAACCTATCAAATCAAGTACTCTAAACTTTTACATGAAATGATAGGTTTTTAAAAACATGCTAAAGAGCTAATTTATCATTCACAAATTCTGAATATACCAACCCACCCGTTTTTAAATATGCAAACTTAAATGCAAACTCTTGGTTTACTGGTTCCGAGAAAATTTTTTTTGTGATTTTGATCATCGCGTGTTTGCTGAACAACTTTTGAACAAAGATACATGAAATAAAACTCCTAACAAAACATAGTTTATAGTTTTGAAAAAATAAGCATGCAGCATGGCACTTGGCTCTCTGCCAGAGAGACTATACTCCCTTGTATCAAACTAACAAAAAAATACATTTCCAAATCTTCATAAAACTGCACAGATAGTCTATTTGAGTGATCAGTTAATTATTTCAAACTTTTGGGCTAGGAACATTATTCTCAGCCTGCCTAAGGATCAGCTCTATGCAAGCTGTGTACTGTCTCTCTCTGTTTCGAAAAGTGTATAGTAGTTTATCATGATGTTGATTGATAACTTGGTTGCAAAGCCTTAGGTGACTGTGTTTTAGGCCTTTATTAAGGCTGTTTTATGGTTTATAGCTTAAATAAATTAGTTAGAAGTGGTTAATTTTGGAAATAATTACCTTACTGTAGAGAGCAAAAGTTATTGAGACTTAAATGTTCAACAGAAGTTGTCTTCTCTTAGAAAAAATTTTAGTCATGAGTTTTTTGGACTAAGCAATGACACAACATGAAAAGACAACTTCTTTTGGGTCCAACATTGTGACCATTCTGCAATTTAAGATTATCACAGCATCCAAAACATAGTAAAAACATTAGCTTTTTCATTTCAAAAGTATTAACTATTTATAAAAAAATGTGAAAAGAATCTTTTATCAAGTCAATTGAAACACTGTGAAAAGGAATAAAAAATGAAAACATGAACACACGCATTTGATAAAGCAGCACAAGGATACTGTTTGTATATTTAGCATTATTGGTACTTCATATTATCGTTCCAATGCAGGAGAAACGATGCCTGAACTCTGTGGGTGATTTGTAGGGGATGCCATGAAATAGTGCATAGCACAATAATATGAACAATATATTAGTGTGCGATGCGTCCTATAACATGTTTATTGTTGAATAGAATAACTTAAAAATTGTTATTTTCTGCAATAGCTGCAATACTACAGATAGCAATTATAGATATAAGTCACTGAGCTGTTCATAAAAAGTTGTCTTCCCTTGGAAAGGATTTTCACATGCAATTTTTTTGATAAATTTCAGTGTGATCAGGCACATAGAGATCAAATGATTGTTCTTGTTTGTCAGCAAATTTTTGAAACCTGTTGCAAACTCAGAACTATCGGCTTTTACAGTTTAACATTGACCTATAATTACTACAGCACTATTATTGCTAGAGTTTTACTAACTTCATTCACATAACATGAGAAGACAACTTTATTTGAGTCTCATACTGCTGTAGAATTAGCCTTTGCTTTAGAAATGTATTAAAATTACCAATAAAATTTAGAACAATTGATGTTTGTAATGCACTATTAGAGTTTGTAATATATTAGCAGTAGCTGGTGATGCACTGACAATAATATCAACTATGCATTACTCTGTCAACTCTACACACCCTTTTTAAGGTATGTGTTTTGTTCTGCACACAATAAATGCTAATAAACTTACTATTACATAATCTGTACACATTTGTACAATAAACTTGTGTTTAATCCAGAATCCTATCTACATCTCCTTGCTCTATACCACAATGATCTTTTAGCAAAAGGTTCATACAAAAATAACACCACTTAATTTATTATTGATGTCTGACAAAAAATTAATCGACCGGTATATATATATATAAAACAAACAAATTGATTTTTGTTTGGTTAGATAAAATAATAAAACCATTGTAAACACGATTAAAATCATTAAAAATATGTAAACACTAGCTCCATCTAATTAATGGTATCATATTTACTATGTTGAATTACATTGGCATTTTTTGCGTGTCGTGTCGTTATATTTGTTTCAGACTAAACGAATTGCAAAAGCTGTTAATATCGCTCTCAGAAATTATTTGGTCAGCTCTGTGAAAGTGCTTTGTCAAAGATTTTAGTTTACTTGCAAAAAGTTGGCCATTCTGAGAGTTTCAGCCAAATATTTTCGTATATTTTGTGATTTCAGCCAGAAATTCTAAAATCTTTGGCAGGCTCATGAAACTTGTCTTTAGCCTTATTTTTATAACTTTTAAACAATTTTTTGGAAGTTTTGCAATTGCAACAATTTTAATGTTATTAATATTAATATTGCTTTTATTAATGCAATGCTTTCAAATTTTGCCTACCAAAGGGAAATATAGGGTTGCGGGTGAATATAAGTACTATGCAATTATAGGCACTGCTTTATCAAATTACTCCATTATATTGGCAGGTTTATTACCGCAGACACTGGATTCATCATTCAATGCTCATTTTCTACATACCGGTTAGTGGTTAATTTTTTGCGAACTATTTCATTGTGTTATTATCGAATTACTTTAGACTATTACTTGCAATTGCCTTAAAATGTATGTCATTAATAAATTGTAGCTTGTGTTTTACAATTTAAGGTCCTTTGGCTATTTAAGTTATCAAATGATATTTGATTCATTAGGTGAGGTAATAATATCAAATCCTTGAATATTGTTAAAAGTGTTGGAAAGTTAAAAGATTAATTTAAGGGTAAAATAAAAAAGGCAAACTCTTATTAACTGTGGAGCTAGAAAAATCATATCAGAGACACTAACCATGAGCAATATGCATGCTGAGTACTACCTATTACTGTTATATAAGGCAGTGTTTTTCAACCTTTTTTGAGTCAAGGCACATCTTTACATTGGAAAATTTTTGCGGCACACCACTAACCAAAAATTTTATAAAATGACACTTTGAACAGTATATTTAATCACAATAAAATTCATCAATTTATTTATACTCAGTCAGTGTGAAACCTGGGCCTGTTTAGATAAACATAATGCCAATATCCTGGTAGGAATAAAAGAAAGACACGAAGCTCTTCTTCAACAGCTCTCAGTCTCACTCTGCTTTTAGTTTTTATAGAAGTTAGGCTTGAAAAGCTCAGCTCAAACAGATATGTGGTAGAAAATGGGAGCAATGTGAGAATAGCTTTGTTGGTCAGAATAGGGAACTCCTTGGCAGCAGTCAACCAAAAACTGTCCAAAGGAGGATCAGCAAATCTTAGTTTTAAACCCGATTCTGTTTCAGTTCAGCTAGGGGCTGTATATCATTGATTTGAGCGACACTTTGACATTCATCACACTAGTTAGTAATCAGAGGTGCCTAACTAGGCATATTGTACTAAACGACCGCTTTTGATGGACTTCGAGTTTTGTGGGCCGATATTAAATGCATTGACTGCATCAAACACTAAAGTAGATGCACCTAGATCATGGTGCCTGGATATTTAGCCTACGACATCAAAGCCGTGGCATTCAAATACAACACTCCTACCGCATAAGTTGCCTCAGAGCCTGAGGAACCTGTGTTTAAAAAGGGACCTTGGATAATTTCTCACGGCACACCTGAGGATCTCTCACGGCACACTAGTGTGCCGCGGCACCCTAGGCACAGTGGTTGAAAATCACTGATATAAGGTATTCAGCAGTTCCTTGTGGTGGTGATTGATAACTTAGTAAGAGACCCTGAGGTGACCACGGGTAAGCCCTCTGCCTCTCGACAAATCTTTATAATACATGGCTTGAGTCCTTTAAACATCACCAATTTTTGTAGGCAATGATAACCTAGTTTTTCTAGCATGAAAGAAATAAAATAATCGATAGATTTAAAACGGTCTCCTTCAGATTTATCTACAACTTCTTTTTAAGCCAGTGGCTTGTAAAAATACTGAAAATGATACACGAGAAGAGAATCTAGTTTAAAATTATGCATGACATGTAAAATAGCTCATTAGCTACCGAAATGTAACAATTGATACAAATTGTGTAGGCTACATTTAACCCTTTTGCAGGTGAGTTTTTGAGTCTATATCAGATCGTCCTGGGTGAATTAATTTTTAAAAAAAATGAAAATTTTGAAACTTTATTGAAATGATATTTTTTTGCTACACTATGGTTGTATGATAGGTTTGTATCATATTACAAGGCATTGTACAAACAGTTTTACACCGTTTGTGCCTATTTGAGCTATTTAAACTACCCTTACACATGTAAAATTTTTAAAAAATTGAAAGATTTGATTGTTGTTGCGATAATGTTATGTTGTTGAATAAAAAATATTCTGTATTTATATTACAAATAAAGCATTTTACAAGTAGAACCACACTTTGAAATGCATATTAGCCTCAGGTGGAGCAAATCCTGGCCCAATGGGACTGGTAAAATCATTGACATTGGGGCATTTGTCATTGCTAAAGTTTCTAACTACAGTCCAAACCCCATCATTAATGACTGCATCTCCTCCACCATCTCTTGTCCCAACAACAGAAGCATCGTCATCACTAGACTCATCACTTATATCAAAGTCCATTGGATTGACATCAGAAAAATTCGAGTCATTGTCTGAGTCATCAACTATAAAATCTGCCAAAACAAACTGGGCCCTTCGAGTTGATCTAGCAGGTCGTTGGGAAGATGAAGACATAATTATAAAGTGTTTTTTGTGTTTACAAAAGATCAATGTTTGGATCTCACTAAGTAAAAAAGGCACAAAGAAAGGGCATCGACAACAATAGTAAAGCATAAAAATAATTTCGGGGAGAAAGGCTTAGTATCTTACAGAGTAAAAAAACATATCGATATTGATAACTATCGCCCAAAACGAGTTGAAATGAAAAGATACATGTCCAAAATGTAGTTATTCAAGTCCTCACATGTGTTCTTTTACTTTAAAAGTATTTAATTTGATAGAAAAATGAACACAGACCAATAGCAAGTTCTTTTGTTCACATAAAAGCATAAAAATTGATTCGGGGAAAAAGGCTTAGTATCTTACTGAGTAAAAAAAAACATTGAAAGGACGTTTGATAACGATCGCCCCAAAACAAGTTGAAATAAAAAGATACATGTCTAAAATTTAGTTATTCAAGTCGTCACATGTGTTCTTTTACTTTATAAAGTATTTAATTGAATAGAAAAATGAACACAGACTAGTAGTAAGTTTTAATACGTAGTGCGTACGATATCGACATTAATGTCACACCACCCACTAGAATCAATATCGCAAAACGACATTAATGTCGTATCCCCTGCAAAAGGGTTAATGAGCTTTGTGAACGCAAACTGTTTAACTGCAGTCTTCGTTCCTACGGAAAATAAACTCGATACTTTGTATAATGAATATTGGTGTTATAAAGTGTGCTGGGAAAGAAGAAATATGAGACACAGAATTTTGGCCCGTGGATAAGTGTCACTGTCGCTTACAGTAATAATGGATTACAGTTGAGATTATCAATGTCATAATAGGATGAACACAGTTAGAGTAAAGCTGTGGTTGAAGTAGCAACAGTCTAACCGGTGAAAGTCCTAACCGGTCCAAAGTCTAACCGGTCCAAAGTTGGTTTACTTTGGATGTCTGTGGTGTACAACTGAATGATTGGAGAGTGACTAGAGCTTTTGATGTTTTCATACACGCAATTACTGCAAGTTTTTATTTTGAAAGTGTTAGCTATTTAAAAGAAATTCGAAAATAATTTTTTTTCGTAGCAAATGAAACAGTGCGAACAGGAATAACAAAAATGAAAACATGAACACAGATATTTGATAAAGCAGTAAAATGATACTGTTTGTATATTTAGCATTATTGACATTTCATAGTCTTGATTCATAGCAGAAAATTATGCTATTTGAACTAGTTGGGGGATTTATAGGGGTCACCATGAAAATGTACATCAGACAATAAAATGAACTACATATTAATGTGCAATGGTTTCCTTTTCATGTTTTTTGGTAAATAAAATTACGTAGAAATTATTGTTTTCTACAATAGCTGCAATACTATAGATAGCAATAGATATAAGCTACTGAGTTGTTCATATAAAGCTGTGTTCCTTTGAAAAGGATTTTTACATACAATTCTTTTGACTAAATTTCAGTGTGATCAGGCGCATAAAGATCAAATGATTGATCTCGTTTCTCAGCAAATTTTTGAAACCTGTTGCAAACTCAGAACTATCGACTTTTACAGTTGAATATTAACCTACTACTACAGCGATATAATTGCTAGTTTTACTAACGTCATTCACACAACATGAGAAGACAACTTCTTTTGGGTCCATGATGTGGCCTTTGCTCTAGAATTTGTATGAAAACTATGAATATAATTTGAACAATTGATATTTGTAATGCACTGTGAGAGCATGTAATATATTAGTAGTAGCTGGTGATGCCCTGATAACAATACTATCTACCCTGCATTTGTCACCTATACACACCCTTTACTAAGGTATGTGTTCTGTTCCGTACACAGTAACTACTGATTTTCTTGTCATTACATAATCTGTACATTTTATACTTTATATACTTTATACATCTGTACTTTTATATAACAAACTTGCGTTTATTCTAGAATACCATTCATATATCCCTGCTTATTACCACAATGATCTTGTAGCAAAAGGTTCATATAAAAATAGTACCACATAATTTATAATTAATGTATGATCAAAAATTATTCAATGGCATATATATAAAACAAACAAATTGATTTTTGTTTTGTTAGAAGAAATAGTAAAACCATAGTAAACACGATTTAACTCATTAAAAGTGTGTAAACACTAGCTTCATCTAATTATTAGCATCTAATTAATTAATTTAAAATTCTAAAATCTTTGGCAGGTATGGCTGTACCTCTTAGCCAAGTAGTAACTAGCTATTTAGAGCATTTAGCAGTTGCACAGGAAAACTGAAATTTATGCCTTTGCCATTTTCACAAAATGTAAAAAAGCGAAATTTTAACCAGAGATAGTAAAAATGCAGACAGTCATGTTTCCCAAAACTGACAAACCAATCACCATTGAGGCATTTGGAGGTTGTGTCATTTGGTCAACAACTACTGCTATAAAATCGGTATTGAATAGGGGTCATTGTGAGATCGTAGAAAGATTTTGCTCTGTTTTACCCATGAATCATGATATTCAGCATCTGTTCAAGCAATGAATACTTAAAAAAAACTTGGTGTCTCATTCTGGTACAACAATTTTTTACTCTTCAATAGTTTAGTGTGAACACGTTAATTGTAAATCACTACATCTGTATTTTTTATGTTCAGCTAAGATAAATAATCAGCAACAAATGTTTAGATTAACCTAGCACACTTAGTTTGCTTATGGTTAACATTACTGGGTACACTGCCAGTAGCAATAGATGGTAGGCCAGACAATTCGCACTACTAACAAAAGAAAAGGGAAAAAGACAGTGCAACAGCCAATCATAATATGTGGTAGGTTAGCCTATCTACTGACTACGGACAGCTTGTTTCATCTTATGTGACTTCTTTCCACCCCTTAATACTTGTTCAGCTGTATGAATTGTTGCAACAGAAATTAAATTTTAGAAAAGTAGCCTGTTTTACAGTCAGTTCATTAAATAAGGTGACAACCAATCTGATTTTAGTCAGTAGATGGCTGCCCTAACTCATTTTATGGTTGGCTGCTAAACTATCTATTTCTCTTGACTTTCGTTAGACATTAGTAATAGCTGGCCCACCAGCTATTACTAATGTCAGTGTACCCAGTAATATTAACCACAATAATTTATTGCGGTAGATTTTGATAATAAATATTTTACCAGCATATCTTTAGCATATCTTTCATTATGTTGTAAACAACTATGCTCAGCAATAATAATCAATTTTACAGAATATATGAAAATTCAGACATACCATTACCGTATGATATCAATCCTACAGAATATATTATATAAACGATAACAATTAGTTTACCGACTATACAAAAATCTAGCCATGAATGCGTTGGGAAAAATTTGGTTTCTGTACACAAGGTGTTTTCCAATTTACTTAGTAGATATAACTAGTTTAATGTTGTCTACAAACGTGTTAGGAACAGTCTATTTGGCATGTAAAGAAAACAAGTGACTTGCCTTCCATTGGCAAAATGGGCTGCAATAAACTATTAATCAGTAATTTGGTCAACAACAGAGAGAGCAGCCCATCTTACAAAAAACAGCAGTTTTGTTCTCAATAAGTAGCGGTATAAACACTTGGTACATTGCTTACAAAAACGAGAATCTTTCTTGGTTCATGTAAAACTAGACCCTATATTCAATTTTTGACATAGGCCTACACACAAGTATATTAAACTTTGTGATACACTAGTCAAATTAAAACTAGGAAAGAAATTGTAACTTAGTATATATACAAGTATATCGCGAAGGAAATGAAAAGTACTGGCATATAAAAACATCTACAATTCCATGAGTCATTTGAGCTATGAATGCAGTACCACTTACACATAAAATTTAGGCTTTCCAAATTGAGACAAAAACACAAGTCAATTGCGGCAAAGCTCCAAAGCTCAAAGCTAATTTAAAGGTATTTGTCAAACTTCCTGTTCTCTGGTATGCTAGGATATCCAATTATGGGTTGATATTTTCTTTGACCTTGGTGATATATCTTTATTTATATAGATACTTATAACCATTGATAATATCTCTTTACACATAATTGTGCATTTAATTTATTACATACATGTATATTGCACAAATATAATTAAAAAAACAACTTTTGAGAGAGCTAACCTTAGCTACGCTAGACCCCAGCTTTTTTAATTATTTGTTGACAATTTTAGACTTTCCCACAAGCTTTCTTGCACTATACAAACTATGCAGCGAGAAACTATTACTCCTTAGTAAAGTTGACCTTGCATTGATTCCAGCAGTAATGGTTCACTTAGGGGCACCCACTATCCTGCAGTCTGATTTGAAATCATTAGGCTGCAAAGAATGCACTCATCACTATGCGTATGAAAGGTCAATACTCTGTGGGAGGCTGTTGAATAAACCAGAATTATTTGGCTGGTTAACAAGCTTATACCCACACGGAAGATACAAGTGTAGTATTTTAAATTGTACTAGGTGACTATATACATGTATATGATCTAGCGTAAAATCTGTTTTTTTGACGAATCGTATTTGTTGCACTCAGAACATTTCCATAGCCAAGATTCATGGCCAGCAACAGTCTAATCAGGTGCATAAATATAAATTTATGTATTACTAACAAGTTTTAGACCACTTTGCAACTACTTTTCCGATGTGCCACAAAACTTTGACCATTATATTGGATTTTTAAAAGAATTAGTCTAAAAAATTTTAGCCTGTCCATTTCCTAGTGAACTTGCAGTTTTACAGTTAAAATCATTAGAAAAAAACATGATTGCTCCTTAGTATGCATTCATCGAGATAAAAACAATTTATATTTATCTTTTAGTGTACCATAGAATATTAAATACTATAAAGTTTTGTGCTGATGTCTAATGCTTATTTCCACCTGTCAGCAGTTGTCAGCTAGTTTCATGTCTCCATAAAGCTGACAAACTTGGGGCTTGCTAATATCGATGATATCATCATGCATGGGCAATTAGGACCCTCATTTTTTTAAAAAGTTCAGTTTGTATTGTATGTGATATATTGCTGAGTATCTCCCTCTGTTCACCAACTATGTAAAACTTTGCACGTTTGTCTTAGCTGCAATTTTGAAACATCTAGGACGGTCTAATTAATTAGATTAGATTAAATCAATTGCCTTAAGAATGTATGTCATTAATAAATTATAGCTTGTGTTTTTACGATTTAAGGTCCTTTGGCTATTTAAGTTATCAAATGATATTTGATTCATTAGGTGAGGTAATAATATCAAATCTTTGTATAGTGTTAAAAGTGTTAGAAGTTGAAAGATTAATTTAATGGGGAGATAAAAAAGTCAAGCTATTAATTAAGGAGCTAGTAAATGTAATATCAGAGACACTAACCATAAGCTACATGCATGCTCTTTACTATCTCTTATTGTTATATAAGGTATACAGTAGTTCCTTGTGGTGGTGATTAATAACTTAGTAAGAGAGCTTTAGGTGACAACGAGTAAGCCTCTGCCTCCCGACAAATCTTTATAATACATTGCTTGAGTCATTTATACATGACTAAGGTTTGTAGGCAATAATAACCTAGGTTTTCTAGCATGAGAAAAATGAAATAATCGATAGATTTAAAAAGGTCTCCTTCAGATTTGTCTGCAACTTCCTTTTAAGCCAGTGGCTTGTAAAAATACTGAAAATGATACACGAGAAGAGAATCTAGTTTAAAATTATGCATGACATGTAAAATAGGTCATTAGCTACCGAAATGTAGCAATTGATACAATTTGTGTACATATAATGAGTTTTGTGAATAGAAATTGTTTAATTGCAGCCTCCATTCCTACGGAAAATAAACTCGATACTTTGTATAATGAGTATTGACTTTATAAAGTGTGCTGGGAAAGAAGAAATATGAGACAAAGAATTTTGGCCTATGAATACGTGTCACTGTTGCTTACAGTAATAATGAAATACAGTTGAGTTTATCAATGTCATCATAGGATGAACATAGGTAGAGTAAATCTGTGGTTAAAGTAGCAACAGTCTAACCTGTTAAATCAAAGTTGGTTTTCTTTGGATGTCTGTGGTGTACAACTGAATGATTAGAGAGCCACCTAGAACTTTAAATGTCTTCATGCATGCAATTACTGCAAGTCAAAATTTAAGATTATTATGACATCTAAAACATACTAAAAAATTAGCTTTTTAATTTTAAAAGTATCAGCTATTTAAATGAAATGCGAAAATAACTTTCTATCATATCAATTGAAAGAGTGTGAACAGGAATAACAAAAACAAAAACCTAAAAAGAAACATTTGATAAAGCAGCAAAATGATACTGTTGGTATATTTAGCATTATTGGCATTTCATAGAACCGTTTCAATGCAGAAAAATATGATATCTGAACTCTTTAGGGGATTTTTGGCAGACACTGTGAAAATGTGCATCAGACAATAAAATGAACAACATATTAGTCTGCAATGGTTTCTAGTTCATGTTTTTTGGTAAATAAAATAACTTAGAAATTATTATGGTCTGCAATAGCTGCAATAATATAGATAGCAATAGATATAACTACTGAGCTGTTCATAAAAAATTGTCTTCCCTTGGAAATTATTTTTACATGCAATTTTTTGGACTAAATTTCAGTTTGATCAGGCAGATAGAGATCAAATGATTGTTCTTGTTTCTCAGCAAGTTTTTGAAACCTGTTGCAAACTCAGAACTATCGGCTTTCACAGTTTAACATTTACTTATTATTACAGCACCATCATAGCTAGAGTTTTACTAACTTCATTTCCACAACAAATGACGACAACTTTTTTGGGGTCCCAACTGTGGCCTTTGCTCTAAAAAGGTTTATTAAAAACATTGATAAGTTTTGAACAGTTGATGTTTGCAATGCACTTTTAGCGTTTTTAATATATTATTAGTAGCTCTTAGGCACTGATAGTAATGTCACCTACCCTTTATTCTCCAAACTCCACACCCTCTATACTAAGGTATGTGTTCTGTTCTGCACATAGTCAAAGCTCATATACTTTCTACTACTTGGACTTAATCTGAGATCACATTTATGTCTCCGTAACATATTAGCACATTAATTTGGTAGTAATAAAGTAGTTAGCAACTATAACAAGTGCTAATACTTTCTTAAGTTATTTTGTTGTATGATTGTGACACTTATAGCAGGAGGAATTATGCCATCTATGACCTAGAAAACATATACCAGAGGATTATTGATTTTTCAACCCCGACTAATTGTTTTTCTGTTTGAAAGTGAATACTAAAAACATAATAGATATGGTACATATACAACTGATTAAAAAATGTGCCATCTCTAGTGCGATCTAGTTAGTTGCATCATATTTGCTACGATTACGATAATCATATTAGGCCTACATCGTTACATTACATCTGTTCTTACATTTCTATGAATTATGTCAGTAATGTTTTTTGTGTGTCCCTATACCTGTCTTGAAGTAAACAAAATGTGAAGGTTGGTAAAATTGTGCTCGCTAATAGTTTGTTTCATTAATCAAATGAGTTATGTCAATAATTTCAGTTTAAATGTGCAAATTTGACAACTCTGAGAGTTTCGGATGATATTTCGTGCTTTCGTATATTTCGTGGTTTTGGCTAACAATTTCAAACTTTCAACATGCATGGTTGTACCTTTGGGCTAAGTAGCAACTATCTATAGCATTTGTTAGCTGCACCGGCAAATATGAACTTCAAATACGGAACTATATATATATAGAACGGATATCAAACCTAAAATAGGAAAAGCGCAGCCAGTTATGTTCTCCAAAGAACTAACAAACCGGTCACCACTCAGACATTTTGAGATAACTTCATAAATGAATAACCAAATATATAAAATGGGTATTTAGTGAAATTCATTTTGATATTCTGAATATACTCGCTACATCTTTCAGTTAGTCAGGAAATTCAGCACTTGTTCTAGGGACAAATAGTTATAGCAACTTTGGTGCCTCATTCTGATACAACAAAGTTTTACTCTTCCATAGTTTGTTGTAAATAGCTGCTTCATAAATCACAGATATATCTACTATTTATGTTTAGCTACCATAAACAATCAACAACCTACATTCAGAATAACTGTGGCACATTTAATTTGCCTTTTGTCAATATTACTACGTAGGTATACTGACCATAGTAATAGCTGGTAGGCTAGTTACTTGCATGACTAACAATAAACTAGGGAAATAGGCAGTGCAGCAGCCAGTCATAAAATGTGGGAGGTCCGGCTACATGTGTACTGACTATCAGTAGACTAGCTGTCACGTTGTATAATTTATGTCCTGTTAGCAATTTTTTGAGCTGCATGAATTGTTGCAATAGATATAAAGTTTTAGGAAAATAGTCTGTTGTACAGCCAGTTCATTAAACAAGATGACAACCAGACTTTTTGTAGTCAGTAGATAGGATGGCCTAACACTTTTGATAATTGGCTTGTTTTGGTGGATTGTATGGTTAGCTGAGTCTCTACCTATTTACCTTGTCTTTTGTCAGTCCTTGTTAGTCCTTGGCTTGCCTACCAACGTTTACTAATGTCAGTGTACCCAGTAGGATTTACCACCATAATGTTTTGTTACCAATATTTATAATAAATATTGCAACAGCTTGTGTTTGTGATCCACCAACAGGGTAGTTTTATTTCTGTTTTGATATTTTAAAACAATTTTGTCCAACAAAATTAATAAACTTTACAGAATATATGCAAATTGGTCCATAAGACGTATATGCTATCGAGCCTACAGATTATCTATATACATGTATATACATCTTAAAGTTTGTCTTCTGTTTAAACATCTGTCTGTTTAGACATATGTCCGTTTAGACATTTGCAAAACAATGTAGTTCAACATATAGTTCATAATTATGGACAGTGTCAACTGTTATAGTAAAAACAAGTTCGCAAACAGATAAGTGACAAATGTTTTGTTACAGGTTTACAAAAATGAATACCAACATTTTCTTCAAGCGAACTTTTAGTAAGCTAAATTTAAATAAATTATATATTCAGCGTTTATGTTACACGTCTGTCTTGAAGGTAAGAACTCTGCAAATAATATATTTTAATGCTACATTTTGTTGCAGATCACCTATAATCTTCAAACCACTGTGGAGTTTTAGCTACTATTGTAGGTAACTGTAGTTACTAATGCTAACATTTTGTTTTGTTGCAAGTTTTTAATGGGGATGATTTGATGATGTTTAACAGGCAGTGACCGCATTAGATAATTATTATGGGTTTTTATATCACTCTATACATACATACAATTTTTCCACCTTATGATGATAACACTGAAACGAACTAAAATCACATAATCATAGACCAGAAAATAGACCATAGAAACAGATTATATTTAGCCATTACTTGTTGATGATTTCACATTTACATTTGCATACCTCTACAGCTTGATTTTTCCTCTTACTTTATTTTAACAAAACCCCTATTTCATGATGCAAAATTTAAAAGCTGCAAATGTTTGAAAAAGTTTGAAAACGTTTTCAAATGTTTTATTTTTTTAATTCATTTAAGCTGCATGCAAAACACTTTTCACATGGTATGAATTTTACAAGTTACAATGGTAAATGTTGTATATGTTAAAGAAAGTAAGTTTTCTGTTCAAAGACTTTTTATTACCCTGGCAACGCTGGGCATTCAACTTTTATTGCATATATGATAAAAATTGTTTTACAGAAGATACAAAAGTCTAGCCACAAATGGATCAAGGAAAAACTAGGTTTTCATGGAGGAAGGAATTCCATTTTAAGTTGTAGATTTAATTGTGTCAACAAATTTGCTTGTAACAGTTTATTTGACAAGTAGATAATATGAGTTCAATGCTTTTCTTTTTCAGAAGGGGCTTCGATAACATAGTAATTTTGTCAACCACAGAGAGAGAACAACAACAGATGTTGTCCATCTGACCACAAAACTAGCAGTTTTTCTCAACAAACGTGCAGCTAAATCAGCAGTTGGAACACTGCTTACAGAAATGATATTATTTCTTGGTTCATTTAGAGCTAAACCCTTAAACCCTTAAATATCTTAAACTTTGTAACACCTGGTTAATGTAAAACTGGAAAACAAGCCCTAACAGTTCGTATATTATACATGTACATGCATATATACACATGTGAATTTACCTGTATAATTATATACAGGAAAGAAAACTGAAAACTACTGCATATATATATATATATATATATATATATATATATATATATATATATAATTAAGTTTTCTGTCATATTTGACAACTCTGAGAGTTTTGATGATATTTCCTGCTTTCGTATATTTCGTGGTTTTGGCCAACAATTTCAAACTTTCAACATGCATGGTTGTACCTTTGGGCTAAGTAGCAACTATCTATAGCATTTGTTAGCTGCACCGGCAAATATGAACTTCAAATACGGATTTATATATATATAGAACGGATATCAAACCTAAAATAGGAAAAGCGCAGCCAGTTATGTTCTCCAAAAAACTGACAAACCGGTCACCACTCAGACATTTTGAGATAACTTCATAAATGAATAACAAAATATAAAAAAAAAAAAAATATATATATATACATTGTATATATACTACATATAGTTTTTTATATATACTATACAATTTTTTTTATATATATATGTACAATATATATATATATATATATATAATATATATATATGTACAATATATGTATATATATATATATGTACAATATATGCATATAAATGTATAATGTTTGATATTAGCTGTGTATATATACAGGAAGGAAAACTGAAAACTACGGCATATAAAAAAATGTGGAACTCCAGCAGTCATTAAAGCGTTGGATGCGGGGGGGTGGGGACATGATAGGTTAATTGAGCTTAAGTAGCCATTTCCACCCGCCTTGCTGATAAAATATATATAGCCTATATATAATGTATATATATACGTGTGTATGTCTATGTATATATATAGATTTATATACATATATATATAATATATATATATAGACATATATACATATATATAGATATATATATATATATATATTCATATATATATACAGATATATATCTATATATATATATATATATTTATTTATTTGTAGCGCTAAATTTTCCCTGGCTAGCTGAATCTATAATCTAGGCCAACACCACAATTGCTTGAGAGACTCAAGATGGTGCTCACATAGGTCTAAATACCTCAATGTCTAGCAATCCTATACTTGGCCAGAAGTCATTTTCTGCTACTCAACATTGTGAAAGATTTGAGTTCTAAAGAGTTTTAATAACTTCACAATTTGTCACAACACTTGCAGTGGTTCCATTGGACAAAGACTGTTTTACTAAACTATGATTCTGCTACTTATTGTTGAGCAACAATATTTCATCAACTAAAAAACTTGGAAGCTTTTAAAGTATAGTCAATCTGATAGGCTAGCAAAACTTAGCTTGAGCTTTTCCATGCTTTGTGAGTTTTTAAAGCTTGACCTACATGTATAGTAGGATAAATGTAATGCTTGGTACTGAGTCTTAAAAATGTGGGCAGGGCTTAACAAGGAATCTATATATAAAAATGTTCAATGAGTGATCCCTTCATTCTAAGCCAAGCTTTCCAAAAATGGCCTTGTTATCAAGTCTTGCATTACTCATTATTTTAACTTCTGCTTCTGATGCACATCTCATTGGGGTGAACGGAAAAGGACAAACATTTTTTCAATTGCGACAAAGTATCTACGCAGCTCGTCAACTTTTGCAAAATGAGTGTCCAACAATCTTAGAGGCCAATCATGGCATTTACGATGACAGCTCACTGCCATTTCATTTTGAAGTCAGCGAAGTCATTCATAGCAAGCTGCTAGACAGTTTGACTGAGTGCCTGACAACTCGAACTACTGCTGGAAGTGAGACTACCCTGCCTTCTTCAAGCCAAAGTCTAGCAACAGAGGAAGCGACTTCAACACAACTAACCAGTCAACACCTTTCAACAGATGAACCAACCAATGATCAGACTGTAACTAGGGAAATGTCAACACCTCAAGGTAAAACTTGATGTTTTATTTTAACTGTCATCAACCATAACCAACCTGGTATAGTAGTGGTTTTTTTAACAAATATATCATCATATATTTTGAGAATTCCATTTAGTGTCCTTGTATTGCAACTATTTTTGAAAAATATGTTTTGGTAAACTTTTCAGGCAGCAAAAAACAGCAATTTGAAAAAAAGTGTTTATATCTCTCTCTCATCTACTTCGAGTGTTATGGTCATATTTAAGTCACTAGTATGACACATCTGTAAGTCAATTAATATTCTGGTATTACAATCTAAATTAGAAAATTTTAAATGTAACATATAATTAAAAGTAATCCAAGGAAATTTTGATGAAATCAATATTTAATATCCTAATAACTACCCTAGTTTTTCTAAACATTTTTGGTCGTCACAAAAGGAAAAGCACTACACCCATTTAATCCATAAAAATGGATTAGGTTTATATTCTAATTTTCAGAAAACTACCTGCAAGGTTTGTTTTCAACAAACTCAAATTTCTTGTTGATACAGATTGTCAAGAGTTGTATGAGCAAGGAAATAGATGTCCTGGAGTTTATCAAGTTAACCCATCTCATACAGATGAAGAACCATTTCTTGTCTGGTGTGACTTTATTGATGGTCGTGGGTAGACTGTGTTTCAAAAAAGAGTAAATGGATCAGTTGATTTTCATCAAAACTGGACAAGTTACCAAGCGGGATTTGGTAACATACATGGAGAATATTGGTTAGGTAAGTTGAAATAACATTTCAGGTTAATTTTTTAAATGCCTAACATTTTGTTTCATAACTAAAAATTTGAATAATCACGTTTTGATCATACTTTTACAGTTCCAGTTAATTATGTTTAATGATATTGTTGCTCATTAACAAAAAAAGAATTAGAAAGGAATTAATGTTTCTGAAAATATACTGAAGACTTATGTGACAACTATCAAAACAAAATTTATTATTAGGGTTGAAAACTAAAATAGTTTTTTGAATCTCAGCTTGATAGGTTAGAAAGTTCCTGTGCTGGAATATGATAGGAGCTTGCTAAAAACGAACAGGGTTGTAAAACAGTGGGGTGTAAACTGCATATAAATTTTTAGATCTTTAAATAAAAAATTAACTTAAATAATTTAATAATTATGAAGTACTTCAATGAGAAGAGTTTTTGAAATTAAAATTGGTGAAGTGTTACCTTATTTACTTTGTTCGTTAGTACACAAATTGTTGAAAGTAATTTATTAATGCTTCTATAGGTTTAAATATTATATTTATCTGTGTCTTTAATTCCTTTGTTAATGTACAGTTGAGGTTGTGACAAAAATAATGTGACATTTAGATTAGTTTAGCAGCTTAAAGTAGCAACAAAATTAGAGAAAAAGACTTAAATATTTTTGTTTTCACTTTAATATATTTCATGAAACTCTTTCAGGTTTAAATAAAATCTATGCTTTGACCAGATCAAACACCAAGCTGTCCATTTTCCTTAGAGCTGCGAATGGAACTACAGAGTCTGGAATCTGGCCAAGTTTTTATATAAATAGTTCAGCAGATGGTTATAAGTTAACAGTAAGTAGTTATATACTTCTAGATAATATCAATTAGTTGTTTTATTTGCATAACTTTTAAACACTGCTGATACCTCATAATAATTGCAAAGGTATGAAAACTATTTTAATATTCTTACAGTTTTATGAGCACAATACTTTTTTTACAATAAAGAGTAAAAATGGTATTCAGACAATTGGTTTTACTAAAAGTAGTGACTGTTTAAATTATTTGAAATGCCATATAACCAAATACTGCCATTGAAAGATATATTTTAAGTTCAATTTATTCGAATCCCTATAATCTACTAATAATACAAATGACATATGGTAATATTACTGTATTTACAAATATAGATGATCAGTGGTTATTTGAAAAAGAGCAGCATTTTGTAGCAGTCGCTAAAATAGTTCTTGTGTACATTATTAATTTTATTCTGGAAGGAAAATTTACTAAAGTTATGCTTTGCATGCTGTCCAATGAGAATTTGCATTTTTGTGAAAGGTTCAACTAAGCAGATGCTTTTGTTTGAAAATTTCCAAATTAGGTTTCAGCTGTTATTCAAAAAATACTGGCTTGACAAAGCGTGTAAAATAAAATTACCAGTGGATTACTGTGAATAATATTTTTAAACATCAAGGCGGATGATTAAGTTGTTGTCTGATATAACTTTGTGGGAGCTCTTTAAAAAGAATCATTAATATTAACTTAACAAGCCTAATTTAAATTGCCAAAAGAGTGCAAAACTGCAACATGTTTTGCAAGTTAGCAGCAAACAAATCTTCGGTATGATAAGCTTTGAACCCTAACAGCCGTTATTCCGGCATTGCATAGGGTGTGTCAGAGACTCTAACATCTGGAAAAATGATATTCACACGGCTCTGTTCACAAATGCTGTTTCTAAGTAGCAGCATAAATCAATCAAATTAATTCTTGCACTGGGCACTAGACCAGAAATTTCACTTACATTTTTAACCATTTTGAAATATCTTTATTCAGTTCTTTCATTATAATGATAATTTTTATTGGAACGATATCGCAAAAAAATCAATATGACTCATTCATTGGTAGGCCATAAATGATTGTGATGCAAATGAAGAATTTAATGATACTAGCTATAATTATCCAGTTTATCTTGAGCCATGAAATGATGATCAAAGTGATCAATGGATATGATGCTACTGTAGATATTTTTACGAGTTTCCAAAAGCATACAATTTTTTTATAGTTTTAGTCTAAAATTGTGAAATACTGTTTTTTATGTTTGATGTCATTTGCTGTAAGTTACTGAATTGTTTTGCTATGTTTTTTCCAATTACCATTGTATTATGAGCACATTTAAATATATTTAACAAAAGTTTAAAAATTTAAAAACAGTTGAAAAATTGCCCAGGGTTACTGACACACATTGACACGGACGGCCAGGGTTGAAAGGTTAAAATTATTTAGCAAAAAAAATGTTGTTTCATGGTGATCCTGATTTTTTGCAAAATTTGCTGGCTAATATGCTCCTATCCTTAAGGAGTTTTACTATTGCAAAGCTGTGAAAGAATTAGCAGCTTTTGTGAACTTTGTTGAAAGGTTTTGCACATATTCTTTAATGTATACTAGAGCTTTAATAGTTGGTAACCAGACACACATAGGGGGAATATACATACACTCTTGAGTATACACATTCTTTCTAATCATCTATACAGTTTATAGGACAGTTATGTATTGACTAATGTAATTGTCCTGAATATTGACCTCCTTAGTAGTAATGGTAGTATCATGTCTTTAGAGTCATATCATAGCTATAGTTTAGCTCAACTCAAAAGCGTTAATTTAAAGAGTTCTTTGGTTTGTCTCCATAACTTAATAGAGAAACAGGGAGTTGTAATACATTATTCCTATTAATTCTTGTACAGTTCACACATATCTATACTAACAGATTAGTAATGATGGCTATCGTGGGAGTTTAGATAGCTATGGTCTGGACCATCATCATGGGATGAAGTTCAGCACTCCTGATCATGATCAAGACAACAGTGGAGGCAACTGTGCTCAATATTGGGAAGGTATGAAAGTTTTAGCTAGAGTGTTATCAGATATTTGTTAACTTTTTTTCTACTGCATTTGAGATTCGGTGTTGTTAATAAAAATATTTTATCATCATCATTCAACTAAATGATTATTTGTATTTGTATTTTTATGGAAAGTAACTGAATAATTCACCGTTAAACTTGCATGTATTAAAAAGGTATTAAGTAAAAAGTTAGCTGATACTAAATTCTGCTCCACCAATGGCTCCAAACAGAGAAATCTGCTTTACTGAATTATTACGCAATGATCTAACTTTGTGTATGATCTCCAAAACCTAACTCTGGGTCATGAACTCAATCAGCTAAAGACCATAAAGCTAAAAATCTGTGTAAAACTTGTATCCCATTGCTTGGAGTTGAGAAATCGCATGTGCTGAGCTGCTGAAAAAAGTTTTGAACTAGAGTAAATGTGACAGTGTTAATTATTCAACATAGATTGACTTCTATCAGCATTTAGGTTCTTTTCAGGAAGTTTTCTATGACAAAAACAATATAATTTTATTTTTAATGCATACACTATAGCTTCCGTATGTGATAATAAAATCCAGTTTTAGTTTATAGCCAATGATGCAAAATCTATGAAAATGCTTTGATGGCCGAAAAACCCATGCCTGTCAGCAATATATGTATTAAATTAAAGTTTTTTAAATTTATATACTAGTGTGTACATTACATGATTCTTATTTACCTAGCAGAATATTCAGAGGGTACAAAATTACTCTAGTAGAATGCACTCATCATACATGACAAAGACTTTAAGAAACTTATTTTACAATCAAATCACCACTAGCAAGACCAACAAAAAATTTATCCCACGACTAAACGAGCGGATGCGAAGTTTGGGAGTTTTTATGATAAATGCATGTGCACACAACTTACAAAAATTATTCATCAACAATGAGACGAACCCTTGTTTTGAAATCTCATCAACAAATTTAACCATCGTTTTGTAGAGTCGTTAAAGTATAATAACGTTGCAAAACACATTTAAACCTATTTAAATGTGTTACCAAGTCATTGTAAACCATCGGTATTATCTTAAAACTTACCCATCTGATCGGATTATACACAAATAGACAGATTAATTTGGATGAAAATTGCCACAAAACGCTTGAAAAGCTTGGTTTAATAAAAGTTAAGACCGGCCTACGATACGCTAATAAAGCCGTGTGACAGATAGTAGAACAATTCAGCATTGCGCATTTCATGAGAAACCCGTGCTCATTTCACCAGTCTATGGCATTGTTTACATGTAATCGAATTTATTCGAAGGTTTTTGTAATGAATGTAGAGGCATAGACCAAATTACAGGTTTGAAATTGTGGTACACAGTTTATCAGCCTATGTTTTTTGTCCAATCACCGAAGGTTTCATTATTTAAAACATTAGCTGAAAATATGTACAAGCTAAGGCCGAACTACAACGCCCCTTTATGGCGAGAACATTTTTTATTTTAGTTGCTGCAGTTTGCAGAGAACTTTCAGATGCGTGAATGCTCATACTTACTTTCTGTTAAAGAGCGCTATTAAAACCATTCTAAATTCAACGCAACCAACGTTCAAACTGTGTATAGTACACAGTAGCTTGCCATTTTACTTCTACTTTTGCATTTCAGAGTTATAATAAACATATTTCCTTATCGCTGTTGGTAAAATACATACATTGCAGTAGGTTGGGCCTATAGCTTAAATTAATATTATTTTTATCGTTGTAAAACAGGTTTGAGATAGTAGTAGATTAGGTGTGATTTTTTGTGTGATTAGGTGTGATTTATTATTGTATTAAACCAAGCTTTTCAAGCTATTTCTAGAACATTTCTATTTGAAACAAGTCTCATTTACACTATACTCTGTCAATTCCTGCTGAGAACTACTTTTTCAACAATCAACAGTACCCATTCTTTTTTCCATTATCACTTTGGTCGTGGGCTGTATGACAGTGGAATTTGTAGTTTATTTTATTTGTGTACTCTTTGTTTAGGGATTTTCCCTGAACTTGTGATAACTTGTGCAAACTTGTGCACCATTCAAAAAAGTCAAGAGACATCCATGTTGACCTTTTCACCCTTTTCAACTTTCAGTGTGAAATTGTATGTGTGTATTCAAAGTATAAACTTAGCCAGTCCAAAATACTATAATAAAATAATGAGTATTATGGAAGGTACTTAAAATATCCACATAGACTACAATTTTAATGCAGTAAAAAGAACACAGAGATAAAAATATCATAAAATGTTTTTTAATTCTATTAATATAATTTGTTCAACCATTCTAAATCATAAATGTATAATATTTTATTGTATTTCATCAAGACTGTGTTGTAGGTGGCTGGTGGTTTACAAACTGTCATGAATCCTTGCTGAATGGAGTATATGGTGCTGAAAACCAAGGGGGGATAATGTGGAGGAGCCAATCAAATCACTTCTCTGAGTCAGTGATGAGAGTCACCAGAGATTAAATGTTGCGCCAACTTTTTTGTATAGTTCAG
Source organism: Watersipora subatra (assembly GCF_963576615.1). Classification (NCBI taxonomy): domain Eukaryota; kingdom Metazoa; phylum Bryozoa; class Gymnolaemata; order Cheilostomatida; family Watersiporidae; genus Watersipora; species Watersipora subatra. The sequence goes on from NC_088712.1 coordinate 18,635,832, forward strand.
CAGGAACCCTACTTATGCAGAGCAATGTTATCAAATACCATTTCTTTGCATGTTCTATTGTTGGCAATAATTCTTTGAGTAGTTTGACAATTTGCTACACTTATTTTGATAAACTATTTATAATATAAACATTTTAGCTCAAAAGTGCCTATTATATTCTATCATAAGTAAAGATAAGTGATAAAATATATTGCTGATAGTAGAAATGAGACCGTTTATAGAGATTTTTTATACATTTAGCTAAAGTTTGCTCAGCTACTAAATATGCAGCCTAACAAACATTAACAAGCATATGTATGTTCATGAAATCAAGCAAGATGGCACCATTATATGCCAAAGTTTAATCAGCACACATGTGACCACATAAAGTCAAGCTATTACAGCGTTATACTAAGTTTTAAAATACAATAATCTTGGAAAATACTCAACAATTTGCAGATGGCTCACCATTTCAATCATTCTAAATATTGGCTATGACTACATAAAAGGGCAATGATCTACTTTTCTTCAATTGACTGTTTATTTAGGTGTATATTTTTTCTAGTGTAAACACCCTCGGATTGATGACTTTTACTAATCAAAATATACTCACAGTAATTATTGTAGTATAAGGCTTCTGACATGTTAATTTTTAGACCAAGTAATCAAAGCAGTGCGAGTGATTGTTTAACGGCATGCTGTGAGTCAAATTGCCAAGCCTCTCACTAAAAACAAAGCATGTTCCATAAACCTACCACCACACTGGCTAAATCATTGTTGAGGGTCACTTTTGATATCTGTTGTGACAACTAGAGGTGGAACGAGACAGGTTTTTTAAGTTCGAGACGCGACTCGAGACACTGTCTTGTAAAAATTCGAGACTCGAGACACGAGACAGTAAAATAATGAGCATTTGGTGATGATTTCACTACACAAGTACTAGCTACTTGGTATATATAAAATTGATAAAATTCTTTTTAAATTGAATTTTCACCTGGTGTAAACGATTTAAATACAACATTGTAATAGTGATATGCATGTAGTTTTTGTAAACAAAAGTGACACAAACAGCACTAAAATACCGAAGTTATATATTCTAAGAATTTTGAGCTTGATTGATCATAATTATTATAAACATATTGCTTTGTACATGTATATTTTTACCATCTATTGAATAGGTCTTACTTTTTAATGTAATGTGTAATGAAACCGATAGCCGTCGCTCTAGAAAGAAATACCGCAACTAAAAGAACACACGATAACACTTTCATTCTTATCGTTTCATTAATGTTAAGTTTTGTTTGTGTATTAACTGTAGTATGTGAATTATATTTAAATTGTACTCATGAAATTATATTAATTACTGTATACATGTACATGTATATTCTTATATTGAACTAACAATAACATCTTTGTTAACCGAACACGGACTATGGTCGACACGGCCTTTCATTCGTTTCTCCATGTCCGGGTGAGTTTTACCCGCCCTTGGTAGTGTATAAAAGAGGCCCGAATATTATGAAAGGCAGTTGTTTAGACATGATACACAGATTAGTGTTTAGACACGATACGATAAAATACAGACATTTTACCCGCAAAAGTCTTATTTATTAAATTGGATTATCCGAAGGGTAATTAGATACGACCCGGTATCTGTTTTAAGGACACAGAACCGAGCTACAATATATTAACAGGGCCGTTGTCCGGACTACATGATTAGACTCGGTGGCCAACATAATCAATAGCAACAGGTAGTAACGGACCGAATATAACTTTAAAGGCAGTTGCCCGCAATCCATTACAATATATGGAGTTGTTGCTACCGCAAGAAGCCATGTTTTAACTACCGTGCACAGGCGCTTTAGTTTTATTTCCTGTCTCGCGTTTGGCAATAGCTAAGTCAAGACGAGACCGATACGAGACGATACAGGTCGATACTCGAAACATCTCGTGTCTCGTTCCACCTCTAGTGACAACACCACCAAAAGTTTGTGTACATATAGCAAGCTTGAAGATTACCCAAAAGATTATATTGATACTTCTAAATGACACCAGTGACACCCACATATCTTTGAAGATTAGTATACATGTTTAAAGTAATAAATATTGGCAATTGATGATTTGGCTGCATTTAGAGTAAACATGTTATCTAAGAAATATACTTGAAAGTCAGAAAATCAGCAGTTTAGGTAGCCTCAGGCCTATAGGAATGCACGATGACAATACTTGTATAACTTAGGAACTACTGTACTTTTTGGACTATTCACCTCTACTTTTTTCTGATGATTTGAGCTATGCGGCTTATATAAGGGTGTGGCTACTCTGTGGCTTTTTCATTCACCGCTAGGGCACATTAACCGAAATCTCTGGTTAGTGCGCCTTTAGAGGTGAAAGAAAGAATGAAACAATGCCTAACGGTACTGTTCCGTTAGACACTAGGTCACAAAGCGTCAGTTAATACGAAACAGTGCAGTTAGGCGCTGTTCCGTTTTGAACAGCAAAGTTACTGTCGTGTTAAAAAGCGTCGTCCTGAATTCTGCGGCCTATACAAAGGTGCAGCTTATGTATGGTTTTATTATCGGTTTTTGGAAAATAACGCCGATGCGGCTTATATAGGGGTGCGGTTTTTAGTCCGAAAAGTACGGTATGTATAAAATTTAAAAACTGATTGCTCATTTGGGACCAAAACTTATGACGAAAATGTGACCAAGAAAATAGACAATATAAAATTATCAATAACACATAAGTGTTAGTTTCTATATTTACCTTTAATGATAAACAAGCGCTAACAGGGTTCAACGACCTGATTTGTGAGCTGCTCTCAATACATCATGGAATCATAAGAAATAGTTAACTATTTGTATTTTTACTAATAATCTGTGATAAGTAATTAAATTTGTCAAGGAGGCCTAATACAGTTTTTAAAAAACGTTACAACAAATTCTTGCCAAAAACATTTGAAAGTTATAGTCACTAGCTCCCTGGTAATCTCATAATCTACTCCCAAGATGAATTTAGATTTTCTTTAGACAGTAAATCTTACAATCTATGTTTTTTATACATTCTTCAACAAGATATTTTTGCGTTAAATTGCAAAAGAGAGCATACAGAAAATAAATATTGAATAAGCATCATAGAGTTGATTTACCTGGAGTAATATTTATTGGGTAGATAACTCCTACAATCCAGGGCTCAATTGTTTTGAAAACAAATGTTAGTTGCATAAACTGTTTAAAGAATAGTAGGTAATATATGTAAATTTAACAAAGTTGCCACTTTCATATTTTTCAATCTCAATGAAAACTAAACTACAACTTTTATCAAAGTACATTATTACAAAAAGGTTAATGATCGGCCAATAAAAATGTTTTATAACTCATGCAATTTTTAATTCATGAAACCAATCTGATACAGTATTGCCATACTATTTGAGTTTATTTTAGAAGTTTTTCTACAGCAACATATCAATGCTTCCAATTTTTTCCTACCAGAAGTAAATATAGTTGTGGGAGTAGTACTTTTAGTACTTAAATTGTATATAAGTACTAAATAATCATATACAGTGTTTTATGCGCCGCGTTGTTTACTGTTAAATACTTTTTAGACAAATTGCTCAATTAATGTTATTATTTTCTCTGTCACTTTCATGTTGAACGATAATATGTTATTTTTAAATAAACACATATGATTTTCAATATGTGTCTGTCGTTTATCTATCTGGCCATAGCAATTAAGTATTAGCCACAAAATATTACCCTAATTATTTAATATAGTGCGCTTTGGAGTTATCATGCCCTTGGTGAATCATATATCTCACTGATAAAGTATAACTTGTGTAGAAACAATTCATGGCTATTCAAGTGCGCTGTCTCAATCAGTCAAGTTATATTATGATAAGTGAATTATTTGATCATGCAATATTATCAAATGTTTTTATACCTGTAAAAGTGTTAGAAGGACAAAAGGTCAAGTTTAGTATAAAACTAGAAAGAGGAAAAGATTCCAAATTTTGGAACTAGGACCACTACTATCAACTGCTCCAAGAATCAGCTATACGCATGCTGTGTACTGACTCTCACTGTTATATAAAATGTATGGTAGTTGATTGTGATGTTGATTAATAATTTAGTTGCAGAGACTGTGGTGATTGTTTTAAAACCTCTTGTAAAGCTGTTTTTTAATAATTAATGAATAACATATTTAGAAGTGATTATTTTCTGCAATAACTGCCTTATTGTAGAGATCAAAAGTTATTGAGACTGAATTTTTAAACAGAAGTTGTCCTCCCTTAGAAAGGATTTTGTTAAATCATGAACATTTAGACTAAACAATAATACATGAGAAGACAACTTCTTTTAGCCCCCAAACTGTTGCAAGTCTAGAATGCTTATAAAACTATTTATAATGTTTGAACAATTGATGTTTGTAATGCTCTGGTAGAGTTTGAAATATATTAGCAGTAGCTGGCGATGCACTGATAACAATATCAGCTATGCATTATAGATAATAATGCCACTTACTCATCATTATATTGACTCTACATGCTCGTTACTAAGGTATGTGTTTTGTTCTGTACACAGTAAATTCTGATATATTTACGATTCCATACTATGTAGACATTTGTGCAACAAACTTGCATTTAATCAAAAAGCATTTTTATATCTATACTATTTATTTTGTCGCAATGGGTTAGAGAAAATGGTATAACTTAATTTATAATTAACATATTATTATAACTTATTCAATGGTATAAGTATATAAAATTATGCGGTTAGCAAAACATATAACAGAGAATTATTGCTTTTGCATCCCAAACTAATTGTATTTTTGTTTTAATAGAAACTAGTTAAAACATAGTAACTACGATTCAACTAGTTAAAATGTGTCAACTTTAGCTCAATCTAATTAATTGCATCATAATTACTATGTTGAATTACCTTGGCATTTTGTTTACTGTCGTTATAATTGTTTTGAACTAAACAAATTGTAAAAGCTGTTAATATCGCGCTCACTAATTATTTTTTCAGCCATCTAAAAGTGCTTTGTCAATAATTTTACTGTAGATGCACAACTTCGACCATTCTGTGAGTTTCAGGCAAATATTTTTGTGCTTTTCGTATATTTCATGAGTTTGGTTGAAAATCCAAATTTTGGCTGTGTATGGCTGTACCTTTTAGAAAAGTAGTCATATTATAGTAGTATATATATATATATATATATATATATATATATATATATATATATATATATATATATATATATATATATATATATATACTATATATATAGTACATATGTATACTATACCTATGTATATATAGTATATATATCATATATGTACATATAAGTCTATATATACTTAGTATATACATGTATATACTATATATATATATATATATTTGTATGTATATATATGTACACTGCCTGTGCTACCCGGCGTTGCCCGGGTAATAAAAAAGTTTTTGTTCAGAAAATTGATTTGTATTTAGCATATAACAACATTTTCCATTTTAGCTTTCAAACTTCATATCATTACAAAAATGTTTTGCCTAGGTCCAACAAATTAAAAAAAAATTAAAAAACCATAAAAGGGGTTAGATGTAAATGTGAAATAATTAGCAAGCATGTAATAGCTAAATTAGGTCCGTTTTGCTATGATTACGATAAAATATGATTTTGTAATGATACAATTAATACGAGCTGAGAGAACAAAATAAAGATTATGAATATGTAGAATTAATAACGCTTTTTGCATGTAGAAGTGTGTGTGTATAAAAAAGGTGAATGTTCCATCAGAAGCTATCCAACAAAACAGAGACAATATAATTGTCTGCGTGAGAAGAATTGCCCTTGACCCCAGATATAGTAATAGAACCTTACGAAAAATGTATTTTAACAGGAACATCATAAGTTCATAACGTGTGGCTGCCTTTGTAAAAAAATCAGCATGCGCTATGCCTATATCTGTAGCTGGACGCACCTACACACCAACACTTAGAAATATATATATATATGTTTATATATATATATATATATATATATATATATATATATATATATATATATATATATATATATATATATATATATATATATATATATATATATGTTTGCTTATGTAGATATCTAAATTTTGGACGTTTTTAGACTTTCCCACAAATTTTCTTGCATTCTAAAACTATGTAACAAAAAACTCTTTTTTTCAGCAAAAATGGACTTAGCACTGAATCTAGCAGTAATAGTTCAGTTATGAGCACCCACTATCTTGCAGTCTTATTTTCAAGTCATTGCGCTGCAGAGATTGCACTCATCATAATATGTATGACAGGCCGATACTCTGTGGCAAGCGCTGTCAAGTGAACAAGGATTATTTGGCTGATTGACAAGCAAATAACCACATAGAAGATACAAGTGTAATATTTTAAATTTGACTAGGTGACTACATACATGTATAATGATCTAGCGTGAAGTCTATGTTTTTTTGATCAATCTTTTTTTGTTGCATAATAATAAGGTGGAATGAGTAGAAATATGTAAAGTTATTATGGAATGCAATGTGGTAGTAAAGCTATCAGTCATAGTACAAAGTACATAATTGAAAAGAGAGTATGTTCTAAAACCTGCCAAAACACAGGCTAAATACATAGCTGAGGGTCAGTTTTAATAGCTGTTGTCACGACAACACCGAACAATAAACACGCTTGTTATCAACATAGAAAGACTTCAGCCTTGCAAAGATCATGATGCCTTTGATTTATTTCCCACTAACCCCATTGATTTACTGCCACCGTACATATTATCAGACATGTCTGTGAATGCATTAGCAATAGTTCAGCTATCTGTAAAAAGCTCAAGCAGAAGCAATGCAAATTGATTAGTAATAAATGCAATTTGGGTTGAATGAAGTCATCAGTGTAGGGTAGCTTTGGGTATTTGTTTATATGGCAACTTTGAACAAGATCTGAAAGTTATTATGAATACTTTTAAATTACACAAGTGAGACTAACTGACTTCTTAACATTAAAATGTATGTATAAATGTTTAAAATAGTGAAAATAGGTAAATTCCGACCTGGCTGCCTTTAAACTAATAAACATCCTTAAGAGATATTTATAGAAAGTCAGTAAATCAGCAGCTTAATTATTTAGTCTGAGGGTTATCAGATTGACAGATGAAAATAAGTAAATCATTTTGAACTATAAAAGCAATTTAAAAACTGTAATTTCTTGTTTGGTAGAAGCACCACTAATGGTTACGCAGCAAGGAGAATAGACTAAATGACAATAATCTAAGAAAAGAACTGTTTAGTTCTGTAGAGTTACAAAAAATGATAGATAAGTCCTCAAGGACTAGGACCTGCTTTGTAAGTTGTTTTCAGTGCATCATCAAATTATAACAAATAGCCATCTACAGGTTTTTATGCCAGAATTATGATTAGTAACTAAACTACTCAGGTAATGCACGTTTGAGTAATTTGAAACAGTTTTAGAAAAAAAATTAATAAATTGAAATTCAAATGCTATTTGTTAATCTCATGATATATTCCAAAATAAGTTTTTATTAGACAGAGTCAATCATGCTATATGTTTATATATATTTTTTCACTTACTCTAATAAAGAGCTTTTGTGTTAGAACTAAAAAAAGGCATGCAGAAAAGAAAGAATGAATAAGCACAGATGACCTAATTTAGCTTGAATGATTCTTCATAAAGTAGACAACCCTTACAGCACATATGGTCATCACTTTGCATATGTAGTGCCTGATCAGTGTAACAAAAGTTTGGTCTCACTTACAAAACTAAACAAATTGCGCCTTTCACATTTTTCCGACTAAATAAAAACAATGGTATATATTTCTTCTTACGTTACTTGTTACAAAAGTAATGACAAATCACTCACACAAAAACATTATCCTGTATATCTGGCACATCATAAACCCTGTCTGTAGCTTTATTTCTATAATTTTTGAAACTTTTTAGAAGTTGTGCAATTGCAACATATCAGTGCTTTCAAATCTTTGCTACCACAGGGAAATATAGGGGTAAGGGTAAACATAAGTACTATATAATTATAAGCAATGATTTATCAATATAATGCACAAAATTGGCAGGCTGATCACTGCAGGCGCATACTTCATTGTTAAATGCCTACTTTCTCCATATCGGTTATTGGTTAAATTTTTTTCTAAGTTTCCGATTGTTTTTTATATAGAATTATTTTATACAATTAATTCCAAGTGTCTTGATATTGTCTGTCAGTAATAAACTATCGCTTGTGTACATATGGTTTAAGGTCCTCTGGCTATTCAAGGTATCAAGTGATATTTTATTCATTTAGTCATCTAATAATATCAGATCTTTAAATAGTGTTAAAAGTGTTGGAAAGTTTAATGATTAATTTATCCCTTTAAACCCTAACAACCGGTATTTCAGTATTACATAAGGGGTGTCAGAAACCCTAACGACTGTAATACCGGCATTCACATGACTCTATTTATATATATATATATATATATAGTGTATATATATATAATAATATATATATATAATAATATATATACATGTATATATATATATATATATATATATATATATATATATATATATATATATATATATATATATATATATATATATATATATGTATATAGATATATGTATATATACATGTATCATGTGTCGTCAATGTTCCTTTTCAAAATGAAAGTGGCTCTCAGCAAGTAGAGATAAAAATAGAACTGATGGTGAAACTTGTTGAGATAGCTGATGATGCAAGCTGATAATGCCTAAAATCAGCTCTCAACACATGGTGAGTAGATCTTTACACCAACTACAAAAAGTCAGTTTAAATACTTGTATTTGTATGTTGTTGTGCGTAAGATACTTTCTTTGAGCAAAATAAGACAATTCAAACAAGGGCACAAATGCTATTGCTATCACAAATCATTGGATATATTTGCTCATATACTGATATTATATGGATACCTCCTCAATTGAGCGTAAACATTCAACAAAGCTTTCATGACTTTCACTTGACGATGAACATTTTCATTAGTCAGCTTAGACATTAGACATCTTTTTACACAATCCGTCATTTACTAGCACCTGTATTCTTCTTAAAACACAAACTGGTTCTTCTGCTTTTGTTAACTTAATGTTATGAGCTACAACCTATTCTAGTACTGTGACTTATGGAGTGCTAGACCTGATGTATACATAATCTAAATATATAAGGAAGGGTTACAATGATAATGGTTTCAAGGATTTAAAGTTTTCCAAAGAGCTATAGCATTTTCTGTTTGATGATTCAAACAAAAAATAATTTTTAGATTACCTCTTTCAATACTTATATTTCAATTCAGTCCTGAATATTGAGGTAATATGATAGATATATTTCCTGAAGTATTTTTTTGCTTTATACTAACTTCTAAGGAAAAGCAAAATCATTTCAACATTTCATGTGTGCTGTCAAAAATCTGGCAATTATTTACATTGTGTGTACAATATCAAAAGATCAATGATACCAATATTTTCATGACTATTGCTGCAGCTTTCTACTAGAATGCATTTTTCAAGAATTGTGTTACTTCATATAACATACATAATGGATGACCTGTGGAAAACCATGATACCCCATGTATGAGGATGGTTGACGTTTTTTGGTATCTGTTTTTAGCATAAAATGTTATTGCCAGTAGCTATGCATTTTCCTCTTGCTTCAAACATCCTTGTTTTTGTGTAAAAACTGACATATTCATTTTAGCTGCTAAAACTATCAAATCTTTTGACAGTAGGCTTTTTTAGGCTGATGTGTGGTATTATTTAAGATACATCTAGCAAAGAGGCTGACCCGTTAGTAAACCTTGTCCTGATTTTAAACATCTGGTTGCTAGAATCTACTAGCAATTGTTTTTAGCTAGGGGAAAACATGGTTCCCTAATGTTTTTTCAGTGTAGCTGTCAGCCCATCAACCTCACCAATCTATGGCAGCCATTTAATGTTCTGAAGAAATACATTTACTGCAAAACAGCTTCAAAAATGTTCATAAAAACTCATTCGAATGATTCTTATAAAATCTTCTACACGTTGGCCTATTATTTTCAAGTCAAAACTGTTTCACCAAACCAAAAAATTTCTATTCCTGTTACAATAGTTATGTGACCAAGCATCTGTGTAAGCGCCATTAAATTTATGTTTTTCGTAGCTCCTGTTTAGAGGTGTTCTCAATACACTGTTCTTAATTTAACTGAGCAAAGCTAAAACCTGTGTTTTTGTGGTTTGCTGAGATAGTTGGTAACACAGGCTATCAGTGTTTAGAAATGGCACTCAATAAATGAAGATAATAGACCTTCACAGCAACAGTTACTTACACACAAAACAGACAATCTCCACTGTAAGATTCATATGAAAATCAAAGCTATTAAGTGAAAATGTGAATAAAACACTTCAGATTGTTCTTCTCAACACCTAAAAAAGTTCAAATCAATTTTATTGTTCCATTTGTGACATTGATTTAACTTATTTGTGTACTAGAGTATTTTCTTCGTTGTTGGTAAGATTTTCACATTTATCAAAATATGTCAATCTAACCATATGCACAACCGTTAACTTCTATTCCAAATCGATGATGATTTGTGTTACATTGTTGCTTAAACATCTAGCAAAAAATTCAAGACTTTCACACAAGATCTCCTTGACCTGTTTATTTTTCACCACCTAGCACTATTTGCTAGTAAATTCTACTTTTAGTATGAACGCTCATCTAGTGCCTGCCACCAGGTATACATTGTAATTAAAATATTTTGATGAGATTTATGATTATAAATATCACAAGGCTGTGCATGCTTTGCATTTAGGTTTTTTATTTTCTGGTCTCAATATAAAACACCAAACACTCTTTGTGTTATTAACCACTCTCACAACTACTTTGTTGTTGTGAGAGAGGTTAATAATGTATCTGTTTAAACATAATGTAATTGTGTTATTGAGTGAGCTCTTCTGCTAAGCATATTTCTTGGACTATTTTATTTTAGCCCAACTCACAAAAATAAACAAAAATAATTTCAGCTTATAGTTTTAGTATATATAAAAAATCAAGTAAGTCTCTCAATTGTTTGGGCAATATCAAAAAATCAAACATTACAGAGATATTCCATGACTCTTACTACATGTGCAGGTCAACCAATCATATGCTTTACAAAGCTTTCATGGTTGATGGCTTCTTTATCTTTTTCTGTTACAAATTTGGAATATTAGTCAGAAATACAATTTTAGTTAGAAATGTTTTTTGTCATTTGCCATGTTTTTCCTCTCATTTCAAACATCCTTGTTTTGCGGGGTTTGCGGAATTGTCTTTATGTTTTTGGCATATGAATTTTAGCTGTGCTGCTAAAACTATCAAATCTTGTTGACAGTATTATTTTTTAAACTGATGTGCTGTATTTCTCAATCAACATTTAACCCTCAGAATGACACTTCAGTGAACTTTGTTCTGATTTTGAATATGTTTGTTTGCCATAATTTCTACCCAACCATTTGTAGCTAGTGGAAAGTATGATAAACAAATCAATTTTGAGTGCTTGTGCCAGCCCATTATTCCCACAGACTTAGGTCAGCCTTTGTCAAATCTACAAAAGTAATGTCTATTGCGGAACTAATACCACAATGTTTATAAAATAAATTTAGATAGTTGCTTTTCAATCCTAACTTTCAATTTATTCACGCTTTTACTTCTTATTTGCCAATACAAACTTTTCAGTGTAAGTGTTTAATTCTCGGTTGAACAACATGACACACGTTTCAGGGTCATTAAGTTTTTCCAAGTACATTTAGCTGCACATTTAGCTCACTGTAATTTACTTTAAATTTAAAAGATGGTTTACTTATAAATGACCAATATTGAAATAAGAGTTAAAGTAAGTTCTAAATTGGTGTGCCTTTAAATTAAAGTGTGCCTAAACTTTACTTAAACTTGATAACTGATTGTCATAAGCTCATACCTGGCCCAAAGTCATAAACTTTGCATCAGACTATCCACCTTAAACATGAACTCCGTATACTGGTTACATTACACGTACAACTGGTTATACTCTTATGAGCAGCAATAAGTAGCTCAGTTTTGGCTGACCATTGTTCATTAAATCACACGAACCATGCATTAAAGTTTACTCACTGGTTCTGTGGGAACAGTAGTCGCGTGGCGCGGCATTTTTAGGCTTTGTACAAGGCATTGTACAAGGCATTTCAGGAAAGCGATTACTTCATTAATTAGCTTAGTGTCCCTGTATGTAACCATTTTGCTGCCCGCTGCAAGTTTATGTACAACCTATCATCGAGTTCCGTAAACACATCCTTTTCGAAATTTACAGTAGATATGCAGCAACTGAATTTGTTGATTCATGACAACATAACCATTGAACCAATACTTTTATTGGCATTTACAGATGGATTCAAATATTTCTTTCCATAAATTAGCCTATATTCGTGAAGCAAATTAGAATAATGGATTGGATATTTCCACATCAAAAATGTACATTATTTCTGTGGCTCGCAGTTTTAATTGTAAAGTGGCTTCCAAAAGCATCCCTCATGGTGGAGCAAACAATAAGCTTTTGTGTTTGACATCAAATCGGATTTAGAAATTAGTGAAAACTCTTAAAACTAAAGTGCCAGCACCAAATCTGACAGTGGTGAAAGAAAAAGATTGTAAAATTAAGGAACATTGTAAAGGATGTAATAGCTTTGTAGGGATTGCAACTTCATGTAGCTTTAGCAGGAACCTGCAATATGTATCAACATTGCAAGTTTTTGATCTGCTTTTTAATAGCTTGGCAGGAGAGAGCGTGTAACAAAAAATGTTCCAAATAGTGTTTGAAATTGAAAAAAGAGTATATTCAAAATGCAGCAAGCACAACAGTTGTGAGTAAAATGGCTGACAAGTACACAAATATCTGAACTTGTTAAGGTATTGCAGTGAAAATGCTGCACCGAATAACTTGGTAGCAAAATAGTTCTATTTTTAAGAAATTATTTCAGCTAATACATGTATGTGCGGTTGTCCAATGTGCAGTTCTAATAACTCTCTCTGTAAAATTAGTTTAATGGCAATAAAGTTAAATGTTAGGGTACATAAAGATTCTGCTTAAGGAAACTAAATAGAGTAAAGTGTATTGTACAAGTCCCATGAAAAAACTTGGGTTATCTCCATATAAACATATATATTTATATAATATAACAATGTGTAACAGTATATATATACACTGTTATATGTTGTTATATTATATAAAATGTGTAAAATAGTATATAATATAACATTTTATATATATTATTATAATAATAATATGTATGATAATATATAGCAATATATATTATCATACATATTATATATATTAAACGTTACATGGGTAAAAGCGTAAGATCCGAACAAAGTGCTCATTGATAAAATCAGAGCAATCTGAAAATTGTTCTTACCAAGCATGAAACTAGGAGTAATCAATTGTTTTATCTGACGTTATAGCCTGCTTTATTGATTTTATATTGTACGTAATATACTTATAGAACTAAATTGTCTTTGGTTAGCTGAATCTATAATCTAGGCCAATACCATAATTATTTGAGAGTCTCAAGCTGGTGCTCAACTTAGCTCTAAATACCTCAATGTCTAGCAATCCTATACTTTGTAAAAAGAAATACCTGTCAACCATGCAACCTTGTAAACGGTTTGAGTTCCAAAGTGTTTTAATCACTACACAAGTTGTCACAATGTTTGCAGTGTTTTCATTGAACAAATAATCTTTCAGATTGGATTAACTCATAGATGACAATTGAAAACGTAAAGCACACTTAATTACCTTGCCATAATACATGGATTCTATTTTTTGACATGTTCTCTGGTGTAACTATTATTATTTCAATAGTTAAATTCACTATCTGAATGTTTTGCAAACATTTTATGATTGTTGTTATAGAACACCTAAAACCTAATAGCTTTAGTGAAGATTTTTTTTTAAATCTTAGCAAGCATTTGATTAGCAAGGTTTTTCAAACAAGCATTATTAGGCTAAATTGAAGTATTGTTGTTAAAATACGATTCTGCTTTTTAATGTTGAGCTGCAATATTTCTACTAGCAAACTTGGAAGCTTTTAAAGTATAGCCAATCTGATAGGCTAGCAAAAACTAAGCTTTAGCTTTTGCAAACTTTTTGAGTTTTTGGAACTGGATCTATGGCAGATAAATTTGATGCTAGGTACTGAGTCTTAAAAATGTGGGCGGGGCTTCACAAGGAATCTATATAATAATGTTCAATCAGTGATCCCTTCATTCTGAGTCAAGCTTTCCAAAATGGCCTTTTTATCAAGTCTTGCATTACTCATTATTTTGATTGCTGTTTCTGATGAGCGGCTCATTGGGGTGAACGAAAAAGGACAAACAGTTTTTCGATTGCAATAAAGTATCTACGCAGCTCGTCAACTTTTGCAAAATGAGTGTCCAACAATCATAAAGGCCACTCATGGCATTTACAATGACAGTTTACTTCCGTTTCATTTCGAAGTCAGCAAAGTCATTCATAGCAAGCTGCTAGACGGTTTGACTGAGTGCCTGACAGTTCGAACTACTGCTGGATGTGAGGCTACTCTGCCTTCTTCAAGCCAAAGTCTAGCAACAGAAGAAGTGGTTTCAAAACAATCAACAAGCGAACAACTTACAACAGATGAACTAGCAAATGACCAGTCTGTGACTAGTGAGATGCTAACACCTCAAGGTAGAACTTATTTTTTATTTTAACTGTCATCAGCTATAATCAAACTGGTATAGTAGTGGTTTCTTTAATAAAAATATCATTATACACTTTGATAATTCCATCAAGTGCCCTCGTATTGTACCTATACTTTTTAAAAAATACTTTTTTTGTAAACTTTTCAGGCACCAAAAACCTGTCAATCAAAAAAAATATTCACAAAGTTCATCTACTTCAAAGACTATGTAAATATTTAAGTCATAAGTATGTAATATATTAAACTCGTTTAATATTTCAGTACAGAAAGTTTAGAAATTTAACTGTAATCTAAATTCTAAAACATTTTCAAGAAATTTTGATTAAATTAATCCTTAATACCCTGAAAGCTAGACCAATAATTTCACCCAACAGTATTGGTTATCTATGATTGGATAGCACTACAACCAATTAATCTAAACAACTGTAAAAAAGCTTAAATTCTAATCTTTAGAAAACCATCTGCAAAGTTGGTTTCAACTAAAATCAAATTTCTTGTTAATACAGATTGTCAAGAGTTGTACGAGCAAGGAAATAGATGCCCTGGAGTTTATCAAGTCAATCCACCTCATACAGATGGTGAACCATTTCCTGTCTGGTGTGACTTTATTGATGGCCGTGGATGGACTGTGTTCCAAAAAAGATTTAACGGTTCAATCGATTTTTTTAAAAACTGGACGGATTACCAAGTTGGATTTGGTAATACAGATGGAGAACATTGGTTAGGTAAGTTTGAAAACCCTAGGAGGCGAAAATTTTAAGTGCCTAACATTTCATTTCATAATTCAAAATTATATCATAGTCAAGTTTTGATAAAAAGTTTCATAATATCTGTTAATATAGTCAAATAATATTATTGGTCATTGACAAAAGAAGAAACTAGAATTCATAAAAATATACTGAAGACTTATGAGACAATTATCAAAACAAAAACAATGATTCAAAATTTGAAAGTTAAACATTGTTTTTTGAATATCTGCCCTATATGTTTGGAAGTGTTTAGACTGGTGCAATAATTTGATCAGAAGCTTGTTGAAAACATATACCACGGTACAACAGCAGTGTGTAAACTGCATGTAAAATCTTAAAATTTAACAAAAAACTTTAATTTTAATAATTTATTACATATTTCGTACTTCAATGGGGACAAATTGGGAATTACTATTGGTGAAATGTTACCTTATTTATTTTGTATGTACATCACAAACACAGATTGTTAACAATGCTATACTAATACTGACAATATATAGGTCTGCATGATATATGCATTATTGAGTTTAGTTCTTTGATTGATGACACTGCAAGGTTGAGGTTGTGATAGAAATAATGGAACATTTAGATTAGTTTAGTAGCTTAAAAGTGACAACAAACTTATTAAATGAGGGAAAATACTTACATATTTTGGTTTCTTATTTGATGTAATGTATATTATGTTGTAAAACCTTTTCAGGTTTAGATAAAATCCATGCTTTGACCAGATCAAACACCAAACTGTCCATTTTCCTTAGAGCAGCTAATGGAACCACAGAGTCAGGAATATGGCCAAGCTTTTATATTAATGGTCTAGCAGATGGTTATAGGCTAACGGTGAGTAGTCATATATGCACTTCTAGATAGTATGCATTATTTGTGTTCTTTGCAGAATTAGTAAAAACTGATGTTAGTTCAAAAAAATGGTAAAAGTAATAGAACTGTCCTAAGATTCATACAGTTTTACAGTCATTTTGACAAATGTTTTACAAAAATAGTAACTACTGAAACTATTTCAAAATACTACAAAATCAAATACTATCATTGAAATATATATTTCAAGTTCTATTTTTTTAAATCTCTGCAATCTACTAATAATGCTATTGATATATAAGCTAATACTACTACATTTACAAAAATAGCTACATGTAGATAAACATTGACGACCTGAAAGAGGAGCTTTTTGGGACAATCACCAAAGTATTTCCTGCATGCCTTAATAATTATATTCTGAATAGAAGATTCATGAAAGTTGTATTTTGCACGCTATCCAATGAGAGTTTGCTTTCTCATGAATGGTTTGCCTTAGAAGCTGATATCTTCAATTAAAAAATTGCCTATTCAAGTTTCAGGTTTCATTCAAACCAATACATACTTGAACAATTATGAAATGTCAATTTACCAATGATTTTCTGTAAACAATATTTTCAAACATCAAGTAAGTGAAAGGAACTGTTGTTTGATATAATTTTACTACAACTTTGGAAAAAAAATTCAATAAAACCAAACATTTGTTGGAATTTCTGTTTTACAAAATTGCGACATGTTTTGCAGATTAGTGGCAAACAAGACTTTGGTATAACAAGCAGTTAAATAAGTCCATAACAAAACTTTAAACAAGATTTTGCGATAAGGTTTCTTGCAACATTTTCTGTATAATCTGTTACTCTACTTAATGATTGTTGCTATTGCCTCGTCATTAAATATTTAGCAGCTTGTGTAAACTTCATAGCAGTTTTGGCAGTTTTTTAATGTATGCTAAAGCTTTAGTAGTTAGCTATCAGACACACATAAAAAGAATATACATAATACACATTCTTTGTTATCGTCTATACGGTTTATAGAACAGTTATATGCACAAATTTTTACAACGTGTTCTTTCTGCATATGATATTATTTATAGCCTCAAAACCGTAGTAAAAATCTACTGAAATTGCTCAAACTGTTAATTTTAAGTTTTAACGCTGTTTTTAAAACAGATGAAGCACTTTAAAAAAGGTCTATTGATAACTGAAATATGTCGGGGTTTTTGGTTTTGGTACGCTGAGACATTGCTCGTAATCCGATAAAGTTTCGTTTTGGATCGGAAAAGATCAAGAGTAATGGCAGTAGAATGTCTTTAGAGTCATATCATAATTATAGTTCAACTCAAGCCAAGTGTGCTAACCTGAACCATTTTTTTATTTGTCTCCCTAATTTAATAGAGAAAGAGAGACTTGTAATACATGATTTCTGTTATTTATTATACAACTTACACATATCTTTACTAACAGATTAATAATGATGGCTATCGTGGGAGTTTAGATAGCTCTGGTCTGGACTACCATAATGGGATGAAGTTTAGCACTCCTGATCGTGATCAAGACACTTATGGAAGCAATTGTGCTGTAATACGAAAAAGTATGCTAGTTTTAGCTAAAGAGATATCAATTATTTGTAAAAGTTTGTCTACCTGTCTGAGATTTGGTTTTGGTCATACAAATTTTTTTATCATTGTTTTGTTTTGGAATTTACTAAATAACTTAAACCATCATGTACAAAAAGAGGGTGATGAACTTTGATTCAGCAAAGGCTCTACATAGATAGCTGTTTTACTGAATTTATCCGCTTTGTTCTAGCTTTGTGTATCATCTCAAAAGACCTAAATATGGTTCATGAACTCAATCATATAAAGACCAGAAAGCTGAACAACAGTTTCAATCTTGTATCGCATTGTTTAGAGTTGAGAAACTGCATGTGCCGAGCTAAAAGAGGTTTGAGCTAGCATAATTGTGGAAGGGTTAATGATTCAACATATATTTTTCTTTTCAGCATTTGTTATCTTGTCAAAAAAGTTTTATTGAAAAAAATTGAGATTTATTTTAATGCATGCACTAAAATTGGGCATGCGATGATAAAAGCCTGTCATAATTTATAATCAATTATGCAAAATGTACCAAATGGTACCAAAGTATGTCAAAAATTATAGCCTACATGAAATAAATTAATGTTGTTTTAATTTGTCTACTAATGTGTTCATGATTATTATTAACCTAGCAAAGTACTCAGAGTTTAGGGTAATACTCTTATAAAGTTCAGTCATCATACACAGTAAAAAATAAAGCAATTTTTTGTAGTAATTATACTGCTAGCTAAACCGAAGAAAATTTTGGATTTTTGGACAACTACTGTAGCGTCGGTATTATTCTTTGCATTGTGCAAACTTTTGGAAATTTGTCCAACTCTTTAACAAAGTTGATAGAAACCCATGTTGACTTTTTAACCTTTTTGTGTATTCAAAGTATGAATTTAGACAGTAAACATACAAAAATACATTTAATATATTTAGTTTTATGGATAATAATAATATTTACTTAGACTACACGTTTATTGCAGTAAAATGGAACTTGGAGATAAACTGATCATAAAATATTTTTCTCAGTCTGTTAGAATTATTCATTTGACCCCTTTAAATTATAAATATATCATTTTTCATTGTATTTCATCATGACTGTATTTCAGGTGGTTGGTGGTACAAAGCCTGCAATAGTGTATTGTTAAATGGATTATATGGTGCGGGTGGCTGGGACGGGATTATGTGGAAGAGCACATCCAACCACTTCACCGAGTCTGTAATGAGAATCTCCAGAAATTAGATGCTGTGCTAAAATTTTGTATTGTACAGCAAGAACCTGATTTAAAAATAAATATCTTAAATGAATTGTTTATTGCTTTTGTTGAAACAATAAGTAGGATTTTGCAAAGTCTTTACAGATCATAGGGTTAATGTCGGTTTCAAATATCCAAAGAGTGAATGTAAATGGAGACAATATTAAGATATCTTCTGTGTTTTACTGAATAATGGATTACCAAAAACTTAATGATTACCATGTGAGACTGATTTAAAACTGTGTTGATCTTTTCTGTAGTAACTTTTTAAGTTTGTGCTACTCAATTGATAATATACTTAACTCATAGTGTGTAATTTTTCTAAATGCAAATGGATACCTTTTGTGGCTATGTTATCTATTACTAAACTATATAGCCATGTGCATTGTGTTGTTTATTAAAAACTAACTTTGCATGTCCTATTGCTAGCTATAATACTTTCATTAATTGTGGAACTTTACACGCTTATTTTGATTATACAATGTATATCTACAATGGGAATATTTTAACTCAAAAGTAAGTGTTATATTCTATTATAAGTAAAGATAAATGATTAAATACATTGCTGATAGTTGAAGTCAGACTGTTACTAATTGTTTTTATATGTTTAGCTAAATTTTTACAACTACTGATTATGCAGTCTAACAAACATCAACAAGCAAATGTATATTTATGAAATCAAGCAAAATGACATCAGTATGTGCCAAAGTTTTATCAGCACAAATGTGAACACATAGTCAGCACACATATGAGTACAAAGATTCATGCAAATGCAGTGTTATACAAGTTTGGAAAAAATTATCTAGGAAAATGCTTAAAGTTTGCAGATAGTTCAAGATTTCAGCAATTTAATTGTTAGCTATAAGTGAGTCTGGTGGGAATGAACTCTTATTGTTTAAATTTACCATTTTTTTGGTTGAATAATCTTGCATAAGTAATGATAGTAAAGACTCACAGATTGATGTTTTTTTAATCAACTTCAACACATACTAGTTGGTATGGCTTCTGACAGGTTGTATATTTGACCTAGTAATCAAAGCAGTGTAAGTAATTGATTAACTATGTGATGTCAGTCAAAGTACTAAGCTTTTCATGAACAAAGAAGATGTTCTAAAACTAGCCACACTGCAGGCTAAATCATTGTTGAGGGTCAGTTTTAATATACAGTGTTATATATATGTTGGGACAACATCTCTAAATATTTGTGTGGATATAGCGAGCTTAAACATTAGTTCAAAAGTTTTATAGATATTTTTAAGTGGCACCAGTGACACTCATGCATCTGTGAAAATTAAAAAAAAAGCATGAAGTAACATATATTGGTCATTGATGACTCTTCTACATTTAGACTAGTCAATTTTTCTACACAATTTTTCTAAGAGTAAAAAAATCAACACTCATGTAACCTCAGGCCAATAAGAAAGAATAATTACATTAATTATATCATTCAGTAAGGGTAGTAATAGCTTAAACACTGCAAGTGTTCAATTGGTACAAAATCTCATGGTGAAAATACCGATAACACAAAGTTGTCAATGTCTGTACATTGAAAATTTCGATGATATACGTTTTAGATGAGAAGTTTTAATGACAAACAAGTGCTTACATAATTGAAGGACTTGCTTTTTAAGCTCTGCTCAATGCAGCATCAAATCATACAACATGTAATTTGTATTTTACTAAGAATTTGTGACCAGTATTAAAATTGATCAGAGAAAATGTTTTTTGAATAATGGTAAAATATTTTTAGCGAAAACATTATAAAGCTATAGTTCCCAGCTCGTTGTAAATATCATGATCTATTCCAGAGATCGACTTTCTTTGGACATCAAAATTTACTGTCCATATTTTTATACATATTTCAAAGAAGAGCATTGAGGAGTTGCTTTACCTTGGATAGTGTTTAGTGGGTAGATAACTCTTATTTAGTTAACCCAGTGCAAAGATCTTTTCAAAAAGTTTAGATGCATAAAAGTTTAAAAAAACAGCAGAAAATAAATAAAAATTGCGAATAATTGTCAGTTTCAAAATTCATAATATAAATAGAAACAAAATTACAACTTTATTTCAATTTTAATTGTTAGAAAAAATTAATGATTAGCCGATAATAAATTATTATAGCCTACTTATTTTCCAGTTTATATAACCTGAATATTGCCATATTATTTGAGATTATTTGAGAAGTTGTGCAACAGCAATGTTTACCATTTTTTTCTAGCAGATGTACATGTAGCGGTGAAGATAAATGTAAGCATTAAATAATTACAGGTGATGCCTTATTTTAGTGACAGGTTTACAGAGGTTGTGATCCAATCTACAGAAAGCACAGATATTTTATTAGCAGCATGACAGATTTCAGTATTTGCCTGCTGTCAACAAAAGTGTTACAACATGAACAAAACAGATGGTTGTGAATCATCTGAGTGGCTTCTAGGCGAGTGGCTGCAAAATTTTCTGGTTTTTCCTGTTAAGCTAATTTTTGCCTTGTGAGATATATTTCGACAACTAATCAATATATACATAATTCTCAGTGCTTGTTGTTACACCCACTTGTTGTATGTCCACTTATAGCAATGAAAATCTAGCATTGAAAAATCTTTATCACGTAAAATCTTACCTCAGAAATTCACATACAGAAGGCGACAAGCTAACTCAGTAAGCTTCAAAGGATACAAACGCTTCACCAAGTGGATGGAAATTATCTGAGTTCAGCAAATGGCAACTACGTTACCTGCAAATGTTTAAATATCTTTCTTAATACCCACACAATGTCATGCATTCGGCTAGTGATTATATAGTTATTATATACTATAAAATGTTTATAAAATAATAATATCTTTGAAAGAAAAGTGCACTTGCTGCTTAAAAATTGGATATCTAACGAGTGGCTAAATGACTACCTAGCTATACTTTTGATGACAAAGGTTTTCTCTAAAAGAAAATCACGCTTGCTGCCTAAAGCTACAAGAGAAAGTAATAATATACAAATAAAGTCAATAATTGTAACATTTTTGGTGCGCTTTATAAAATGCCAAATGAAGTAACTTATCAAGTTATAGCCAGTAAAAATACCTGGTTTGCTTTTTATCCACTTTGCAAGATGCATTCAGCAAAAAATTGCATATCGTGCAAAATATTGTTTTCTAAATATTGGAGACAGCAACTTTTAACACTGACAAAATCGTTCTTTAGCCGATTCAACCGCAAATAAATAAAATAAAAGATCTGGTTTGGCAAATCATTGTTATCAACGATATATTATTAAAATATAATAAATAATAAATAAAATAAATTGGTCAGAATCAGTAGCAAGTTTTTATCTAAAGTGATATGCTGAGAACAAATTTGATTGATTTGTGGATCTACCGTTCACTCAAAAATTAATTCTTTGTTTTTCAGTGTTTTGTGTCAGAGCTTGAAAAAATTGAGCTTCCCAAAACGTTGTTGTGTGTTGCAAAAAGCAAAGATCTTGTTTCCAACCTTCTCCGTGCAGTAAAGTCTGGCATATTAATGTCTTCTCAGAGTTAAGACCCTGCAGAGTTACTAATCAATATGATGCACATGTATGCAAACTAGTTATATCTGCTCCCTTTTTGACCTGTTCAATAAATGCTCTCTGTTGAATTGCAATTTAGAGAACAGTTGAAATATAGTAATCCCTTGCTGCTTTGCAGTGGTCCTTTTTTGTTTTTAGTGATTTTTGGTTGTAAAAGTGGTAAAAGTTTGATAAAATAAATTCAAACTATACACTTGACAGAGGGGAGGTCGTATAAAGTTTTATTGTTGATGTTAACAGAAAATTCATGTGGATTGAAGTTATTTTTGTTGAATAATGCGACAAGTTTATGTCCAAGTAAGGAATGGTAGGGTGCTAGAGTTCGATGTTAAGAGTTGTCATCTTTGTACAAAATATCTGAACACTCAGACAACTAAGGCTTAAAACACCTAATTAACCTGTTTAAATATTTAATGAGTCTCAAGTCACCCTCTATTAGTTTTTATGTGCTATGTAATTAGTTTACATAAACAGGAAATCAACCTAATTAAGTACATGTATGAAAGACATAAGTGTTAAATGACATGCAATGTCTATAGTCTAATTTTATGGTATGTTTTTTACTATAAACAACTACTGTAAAGTTAATACTAAAATTCATAAGACTTGCACAAACTGTTACTTTTTGGTTCACGATACATTAGAAGCAATGTAAACTTTTGGAAGAATTCATGTCAATGTTAGATTAAATTTCTGCCAGCTGGACATTTGAAACACTTCATCAGTTACTTTATACTGACATAAAAAGGATAAAAGCTTGACATGCGACCTGTCATCCGCTCATCAATTATATAAACAAATTTCTACACTGAAAGTTTACTTGGAGCTGGTTGACTCGTGATAAGCCGACAAATACCCCAGATTTCATAAAGCTAATTTAAAATGTACAATAGCCATTTTCTATTTAGATGAAAACGATCATGCTCACTCGTGTGACCTGTCATACTTTCACTGCTAGTATAATAAAAAGCTTTATGTTTAATGTTTATTTCTAACTGATCATTTTGCTTTTCCATCAAAATTTAACTCACTTGGTCTCATAATATTTTTTGGAACTGTTAGACCAGCATTTTGGCACACAAAATAAGCCATTTGTTGCGCCAAAGTGTTCAAATTCAATTGTAAAGTTAATATTTTAAGCTGCCAAAAAGCATGACTCAAGCAGCAATTAAATGAAGTTAATAATTAATTTATAAGGCTGGCTAAAAGTTCATAGTTCGCAAATGAGCTTGAATGACCTCCTCATTTTTGAAACATTTACTGTGAAAAAAGTAGCAATGTGAGCTATGCTTTGGTTTTATTGGGAAACATTATATCAGTTCATAAAAAAGTAATACTTTTTTTCTCTGTCTAATTTTATTTAAATGTGGTTATTTTAGACAAGGAATACATTATCTCAGCATGTACATGTATTTGCAATGTATCAGTTCTAGAACAACTTTTCGGTAGTTTGTGCAACAGCATGAGCATCCTAGTAGCTCTGCTTTGATATTGACCTATTATCAATTCTTCCACTGAAATGTTTTTGAACAGTATTATGAGTGCATTACATATCAAACTTAGTATTGGATACATAAGTATTGATGTGCAACATATAGTTACTCAATTAGTTGATCACAGAGACACAACTTAATATATTACTGTATTTAATGTTCTTATTTTAGACAAGGAATACATTATCTCAGTGTGTATTTGCAATGTATCAGTTCTGGAACAACTTTTCGGCAGTTTGTGCAACAGCATGAGCATCCTAGTAGCTCTGCTTTGATATTGACCTATTATCAATTCTACCATTGAAATGTTTTTGAACAGTATTATGAGTATATTACATATCAAACTTAGTATTGGATGTATAAGTAGTGATGTGCAACCTATAGTTACTCAATTAGTTGATCACAGAGATACCACTTTATATATTACTGTATTTATTTAAATGTTGCTATTATAGACAAGGAATGCATGATCTCAGTATGTATTTGCAATGTATCAGTTCTAGAAAAATATTTCGGTAGTTTGTGCAACAGCATGAGCATCCTAGTAGCTCTGCTTTGACATTGACCTATCATCATTTCTACCTTTGAAATGTTTTTGAACAGTATTATGAGTGCATTACATATCAAACTTAGTATTGGATACATAAGTATTGATGTGCAACATATAGTTACTCCAATAGTTGATCACAGAGACACAACTTAATATATTACTGTATTTAATGTTGTTATTATAGACAAGGAATACATGATCTCAGTATGTATTTGCAATGTATCAGTTCTAGAACAACTTTTCGGTAGTTTGTGCAACAGCATGAGCATCCTAGTAGCTCTGCTTTGACATTGACCTATCATCATTTCTACCATTGAAATGTTTTTGAACAGTATTATGAGTGCATTACATATCAAACTTAGTATTGGATACATAAGTATTGATGTGCAACATATAGTTACTCCAATAGTTGATCACAGAGACACAACTTAATATATTACTGTATTTAATGTTGTTATTATAGACAAGGAATACATTATCTCAGTGTGTATTTGCAATGTATCAGTTCTGGAACAACTTTTCGGCAGTTTGCGCAACAGCATGAGCATCCAAGTAGCCATGCTTCGAAATTGACCTAATATCAATTATACCCCTGAAATGGTTAGAAAAATTATTAAGAATATGTTACAGATCAAACTTAGCATCAGATGTATAAGTAATGATGTGAAACATATAGTTACTAGAACAGTTGAGCATAGAGACACCACCGTATATTGACATCGCATAATGTATTCATACAATTGTCTCGAACCTTGCTATGTTAATAAGAAGTTAACAGAAATGCCCTGTGAAGGCTATTATTTTCCAAAAGACCAAACAAGTACACAGTTAATCGCGTTTTCTAAAAGCTGTTTTTGCACAAATTGGTGAAAAGCACTTTAAGAATCATATTTCTCAACTATCAACAGTTAAAACACATTACTTTTCCCTGTTCCCATTTTTAAACAGTCATCGTGCTATTTGTGCTTAGCAAACAAGATACATGTATATATCAAAAATTTGTATGAGACAAGTATGAGACAAATTTTACAGCATAAAATAATACTTACTGAAACATAATGTCAAGATTTAAATTGTAATGCATGCTTTAAATTTGATCAACTGAAGTTGTTATAAATATTAATAAAACTGTCACAAGCTGATTGTTTGAGTACATCGTAAATATTTAACCACATCTAAAGATTCATGTCAACATTAGGTTGAATTCCGGTCAGCGGGGCATTTGATACTGTCTAACATTCATAGTCTATACATACATGAAAATGATAGGCCCTTAACATGCGGCCTGTCATCTGCTCAGCAGTTGCAAAGGCAAAAGTCTGTGCCAAAAGCTATTTTGTAGGTGGCCGGCTTGTCATAATTAGAGGAATATTGAAAGTTCATTTAAGCTAATTTAAACTTCTATATTAGCCATTCTAAATTTAAATAGAATGGTCATGCCTGCTCATGTGGCCTGTCACAGTTTTACCACTAATATAATAATTAAGTTCCTGTTAAGTTATAACTGATTATTTTCGCTCTTTGATCAAAGTTAGTCTCAGTTAGTTTCTTAAGTTTGTATCTAAACTGCTAGAAATTTAATCATTTATTCTGCAAAACGTTTAAATTTAATCAATAAATTACTATTTCATGCTACCCAAGGGTGGTTGAAGCATCTATGAAATAGAGCCAATAAGTAATTTAACTGACAAGTAAAATGTCTGCAATTTAGCTTGAACAACCGCCTAATTTTATTAACAGTGAGTGTGAGATTGTTACGAGGCGTGGCATGCTGCAAATTCAGTAGAAGGCGTAATATAATTACGTAAAAATTTAACATTCCTATTCTTTCATTGCAATATATTTATTATGTATTAATTGTTCATTGTCATTAATTTTTCTTTATAATCAACCTTAGATGAAAAGGGATCACTGCTAGAATAATAATTTTCTACCAT
Source organism: Watersipora subatra (assembly GCF_963576615.1). Lineage (NCBI taxonomy): Eukaryota > Metazoa > Bryozoa > Gymnolaemata > Cheilostomatida > Watersiporidae > Watersipora > Watersipora subatra. The sequence goes on from NC_088712.1 coordinate 18,662,518, forward strand.
CGAGTCATTATTGTAATCATTTATTTTGTATGTGCATGCACACTTAATTAAGTTGATGAACATTTTCCAAATTTTTCAGAGTATATTAGTTTTTGTCCAATAGAGGTAGACTACAACAGGGACTCCTTGTAATTGTAGTGTTCATATAATTAAAAAAGTACAGCTTTAGTAGCTTACAGCTTATGCGGCCCACCGCTTGCCTAGCTTACCTAGCAAATATAGCCTATGTAGCTTACACAGCATTAACCATTTCACTGCCATCTGTGTACAAAGTTGGCATCAGCCTACTGCCAGCAATTTTCCTAGAATTTGCCAATTTTGCTTTTTAAAATTTATACAACATTTTTTCAGTTTCAAACTCAAAAATATCTTTGTTACATAACGAATTTTTTTAACGTGTTGAAAGATGGTGCTATGCAAAAGATTCAAACATGTCTACATTTATGCATTGCTAAAGATATGTAAAGCTGCAGCTGCTACAAAGCTAAAACAATTTTTCCAACATTCCTCCCTCTTACAAAACCATTATTTTCACCACCATTAGAGTCAGTGCTGGCACTTATATTATCTGTGAATATGAATTGGCTATAATTTTATCAACATAAGTTATTCTTTGTTTTACTAATTTGGGAGGTACTGGCCAAAGCCATAATAGCACTAAATAGTCTGAACGCCAGAAAAAACATATGCTTTTGAGTCGAAAATACCCCCACAAAGATATAAAATTGCTTTGTGACTTTAGACAAATTTTATTAAAAGTTCTTGAAAGACACTGTCAATACCATAAAGTACTGAAGATCGTGGTTTTTTTGTCAATGGTTAATAACATTAAATTACTATGCAGTTGCTAGAAAATTAGCAAAATGTGCATACTGCAGTCAACCACAGATTTCGCATAAATGCACATACGGCAGTGAAAAGGTTATTAGATTACTTAGCAAACAACACATGTATCAACTCACTTTGAATACAACATACCTAGCCTACAGTTTACATAGCTTACAGACTACATAGTCTACAGCTTACATAGCTTACACCTTATGTTGTTTACAGCTTACATATCTCGCAGCTCACAAAGCCTACCACTTGCCTAGCTCACATCCTACATAGCTTACTCCTTACATAGCTTACATTGTACAAGTTTTACAACGTGAATAGCTTACAACATACATAGCTTGCAGGATAAATAGCTGACAGCAGTCCAAGTTTTTGCATTACTCAGCTTCTACCTTACATAGCTTACACCTTATATAGATTGCACAATATATTGCGCCTTACATAGCTTAGCCTTACATAATTTGCTCTCTACATTGCTTGAAGATTTCATAGCTTGCAGCTATCATAGTTTGCCAATTACGTGGCTTGCATTTTACACACAGCTTGTGTCGAACTCTGCTTGTGTCGAACTGTTTTGTAAACGAGCAAGTGTTTTGGCTTGCATGTTGGCAGGTAGAACTATTTTGCTCATCTGCGTAAAAACAACAGCAGGTATGGTGAGCTGGCAAGCAAAACACTAATAATGTCTGAGATTTATCGCAGCTCTTCCATTATTTTAGACCATCTAGACATGATATAATGAATGAGTGCATGGAGGTTTTGGTATGATTGAGTTTGCGCTTGAAGAGTTTCTGGACACGTAGTTCAATTTTTAACAATTGTGCTATTGTGACATCCAGTCTAGGTGTCTTCTAGCTTTTTCATTGCTTCAGAAAGCATGAAAGTGGATAAGCTAGGAAAACATTTTCTGATAGAAACATGCTTGATATGTATGTCATAGTGGACCAAATGTAGTAGCGGCTGTTTGAGATGGGAAGGAGCTAAGCTGATAGATCCCTACACATTTTTTTTCTGTGATTTTTAATCAGTGTGAAACGTGATGGGATGTTCAAATGTGTATCTGTGAAGTTTTTCTCATGCAAATAAACAGCTAGTAGTTGTCCCTGTTTGTTAGCATAGTAAGTTTCTGTTTTGGTAAGAAATATGCCACTGAGTTCAACATGTTTTCCATTTTGAATGAGAACTTCTCTAAGTCCTTTCAGAGATGCAACTATTTCAATGATGACTGGTTTGTTAGGATTTCAGTGCACCAACTCGTTAGCAGAGGTAGTCCCTTGTTTAATGGTGCTGAAGTCTTTATGGAAATCGGTAGCCCATATGAAGTTTACATCCATTTTAGCAAGTTTCAAATTAAATGTGCGTTTTGGACAGGTTTGAGATGAATCTACACCAAAATGTGACAATTTATAAAAAGACTTTGTAGTTACACTTTGTCTGCCTAATTGGTCATACAGCAATACCTTTTTCCTAGAACAGGAACTGACACCTTGAAGCGAGTTGATCTTTCTAAAGTATTCATTCCTATGTTGCTTGATCGAACTTTGATCTAGATTCAATTTAAAACCAGCTGGTTGGGAATTGTAGCAGTTTCTAGCAAATGGATATCAATACATTTTTCAGCTGATCTTTGCACTTTGATATTTTCTGTGCGTCGAATGTGCCAGATATACCATCAAGTGTTTTAATCATAGGTTTATCAAACATCTCAGTAGCAACAGAGTTCAAATGGAAAACATGGGAAAAATTATTTATAAAGGGTTGTTTCAAGCCTTAAAAGATTGACTGTCTTTGTATAGATGCATGGTCAAAGTGTTAGAAATTTGCATTAAGAGTAGAAAAATATTGACCTGTCTTAAAGCTGTGCTGAGTGTCTTTGCAAAATTAATTGTAGTGTACATTTTTAATGTAGTTTCGTTTGAGTATTGTTGAGTCAAGACATTGAAGAAGGCTGATATTCCTTTTGACAACTGTAACCAGAATGTTTGCCCGAGCAGTAGTTTCAGAATGAGTCTGATGATTTCTTCCTTTATTCCATTCCTCATTGTTTTTGTTGCGGTTGAGGTAAAATACTATGCAACACAGCTATAGGTAGAGGTTGTGCAGGCTTTGGTTCTGGAGATAGCTTTAAAAACATTACTCTATCAAATTATCTGACTATACTGTCAGAAGTGTATTTAAAGATGGCTTTTAAGTCTCTCCATTGAATATCTAGTTTTTCTAACAAAAACTAAATATTTATTTCTAATTATTTTGTAGATTTATATAGTTGACTTTGGATTAGTTTTTGATGTAGACTGAATTAATTTACCTGAGATAGACAGTACAATTTGCACTGAGACCACGTGCAGTATACATGTGGAAGATGAGTTACCAATATGAAACATATCAAATAACCTACTTATTGTGGACCAGAAGTTATTACAAACCAAGAATAAGCCCAGACCCAGCTTTGATGATGTAGAACCTAGGTTCATTGTGCATTTTGTTTGATGCTAATGCTAATAACATATCTGCAATGTTCTAGTTTGGTGGCCTGATACACTGTCAAGAAAAATGTCAGTTGGCTCAAAATGTTGTTTATTAAGTCTTGCGCAAAACAAGATTGGCAATGGCATGCATGAAACCATTGCTTGCCAGTAAACTTTACTTTTGAAATTTTGAGGTTTCGATTAGCCAGTTGCTTGAAAAAAGAAATGGACAAAAAAAAAACAGGTCATGTGGTTGATAGTTGGTATTGACAGCTCCTTTGGATCCAATAATGTATGGGTCTTCATAGGCGTCACAAATATCTGCATCTTTTAAATTTTGATGTTTGTTAGTTTTGGATTTGTGAGATTTTTTTTAAAGCATGTTTTCTCAAAATAAACTCTGTAATTACAACATCTGCAGAATGGGTCTTTCTTTAGAAATTGTCTTTAGAATGAGGTTTTTTGTTACACCGATGACATAATTTGTGTTTAGTAGTGGTCTTAACAGAAGTTTTATAAGCGGTTGATTTTTATGTTGACTTTTGTACTCTAACATTCAGCAATGACTTTTTGTGGGATTTCTGAGGTATGTTAGTTTGACTTGCTGAGTGTGTTTTTCAAGTTCATCAAGATGCTTTATTGCAGAATCATCAGCTTCAATTTGTGGTAGAAGTTGCAGGATGTCTGTAACACTAAGGTTTTTGGCTTTAGCCCCAAACTTGTAATTACATTCTGCTTTGCAACAGCTGTGTATCACATTATCTGCTATCAATAAGCCAGTAATGTATAGAAATCCACCGCTTAAAAAAATCAAGGATTTGGGAACAGTATGTGCTTTGGTTTTGACATAGATGCTGTTTGATGTGGTGTAAGGTTTTCTCGTCTCTCTAAAATAGGTCTAATGTGTAACAAAGGCAGCTAATAGATAAAAAAAATAGTTGTATCTAAGCTAAAATTATAGTGATAGCCTCAATGAGTCATTTATTTTCAGAGCCAGCGCATATGTAGACTTTTTAGATTTTAACTGCATAATTTTTTCAGCAAGTGGTCTCCCTAAATTTACTCCCCTTCTCTGCACCCTTCCTAGAACTGTAGATACGCATCATCAGAAATCCAGACATTGCAGGTCAATAGTTTATAAGACTATTGACCTGCAATAGTCTTATAAACTAATGTTTATAAGCTATATGCCATCAGTGGTAGATAATGATGATGCTATGAATACGCATATCCACCTATGGAGCATGATAAGTTTACTTCCGCACGTAGATTTTAGCTCAGTCGAAGTCAAATGAGGTCTGGTATGCTCGTGGTAGCCACGTTTGATATTTGTGTGCATACCCTCACTGAAGTAAGTAGATAAATATTTTCAACCATCATGAGAAATTTTCTAAATGTCATGTCATAACATAACTTGAATAGATATGGACTACAACGACTCACTGTAGCATGATTTTTATATAACCAAACTTATATCGCCTACATAGCTTGCAGCTTCATAGTTTACAGCTAACAGCTTTCATTCGGCTATGAATCAGTTGAATGTTCTGGAACAGCAAAATAAACGCATCACATAGGACATTTAGCAGCTGTGTGTGTGCGTGCGAGCGTGCGTGCGTGTGTGTGTGTGTGTGTAAACAATGACGCTGAACATTAATTATCTGATTAGTTGAGCATAGAGACACCAATTTATAACTACATGTATACTGGTATAAGTGAACTCATTTTATTGACTGAAACTTTGTGGATAACCAATAAAAAACTAGCGCAGATGTGCTGAAAAAGCTATTATCATCCAAAAGACAAAATAAATACATAACTACACTCATTTATTAAAAATTCCTTTTGCTCAAAGCGGCAGAAAGCGATTCCAAAATCTGACTTTATGACAATCAACTATTGGAACGCATTTGTTTCGATTTTCTCATTTCTTAAATAGTCATTTTTCTCACTGTTCCTAACACACAGGATATAAATAAAACTTAATAAAGCATAACAAGTATGCTAAAACACAAATGTACACTGACATAAATTTCCAATTGTCAAACTTTAATGTATGCTTTTTAATATGACCACCCAAACTTATTACAAAAATTCATAAGACTGGCATAAGCTGTTAATTTTTTGTCAACAATATATTATTATAAGCAGCATTGCATGATTCACGTCAATGTTTGGTTGAAGTTCCGTCAGCTGGGCGTTTAAAATGGTCTATCAGTCATTTTCTAGTTACATAACTATGATAAGAACTTGACATGTGGCCTGTCAGCTGCTCATCAATTGCAAAAGTAAGAGCCTATGTTGAAAGCTCATTCATAGGTGGCCAGCTTGTCATAATTAAAACAATAATTGAGATATCACTTAATCTAATTTAAAAATAGATATTAGCCTTTTTCTATTCACATGAAAATGATCATGCCTACTTATGTTGCATGTCATACTTTCACCATTTGTATATTAATTAACTTCAAGTTAAAAGTTCTTTATAACTGATCATTTAGCTTTTTCGCTAAACTTCAATTCATTCTATCTTTACAAATTTTTTAACTGCTAAACATTTCGATGCCAAAATATTTAATATTGATCATTAAATTACAATTTTAACCTGCCTAAAACTGCAATTCAAGCCACCAGGAATTATAGCTGACCAGTTATTTGACTGACGGGTAAAAGTTCAACCTCCGCAAGTGAATCTGAACAGCTTATTCATTTTATGAACATAGACTGTGAAAGAATTATGATGTGAGCTGTACTTTGGTTGAAGTAGGCGGCATATTTATTACATAAAACCTAATATCATTATTGTTTCATTTCTTGTTTATCTTCATTCAAACGTTGTCATTTTGTCAAGGAACACATTATCTCAGTAGGCCCTATATATTGGCAATGTATTGGACCTAGAGTCATTTTTAGTAGTTAGTGAAGCAGCCTGGCTCCCTACTAGTTATGCGTTGACATTAACCCACCATTATCTCCAAAAGCCCTTTTTTAGGAATTTTAATATTTGAAATGCTAAACTAGTGCATCCAGTTTGCTGGTTATTACAGTCAAACTAAGATAACTTGCCCTATGATAGCTTGAACACATGGTTAAATGAAAAGGATTTGTTAAGTCTGTTCACACGCAATGATAAATTGTATTAGATAACTCGATTATAGATAACTCGATAGCTAGATTATAGGCAAAGATAAACTGTTGAAATTATAGACATAGATGGCCGAAAGAAAAATGTTGGCTCAGCTGAAGCGAGCAAGTATCCTATGGCGGGTTATTTAAAAACTAATGATTTAGCCTCCTTAACTCTTGAGTTACATAATATATGGCAATAACAATTTTAGAATATTTGATTTTTAAACGCCTTTGTTTCTTCAAATTATGTTTTCAATTTACAGTTATTATATTATAAAATTATAACATAAATCTATATGTTATAAGGTTATCTAAGAAGTGCCTGCGCAGCTAAATCCTTCTAGCTCGATGGTTGCAAACTCTTCTCTTAATAAAGGCTCGCAAAATATTAGTGCTCCCTGGATAGTTTCTTGAGCTTTTTAAGCACATTCAAAAATTACACCATGTAGTGGAACAATCTGTTTGTCAATAACACCACAAATACATGTATATATATATATATAGATATATATATATATATATATATATATATATATATATATATATATCGCGACCCATATATATATATATATATATATGGGTCGCGGTCACAGAAACCATGGTTAAGTCGCAAATCACGAAGTTGAGTTATTCGACTTTAAAGTTCCACTAACTGAATTTATAATTTTGGTAAGGATTTTGATAACACATGCTTCTGGACTAATCAAAGAGTGATCTTTCTGAATCTGAAGTCAGTTTAGATAATAAATGTCTTGAAACCTCGGAAAAACCCCTTAAAACCGTTGCTATGCTAAACAGGAAGTATTGATAAATGGTGTCCGAAAAACGTAATCGTTTCTTTTTTGCCGATTTGAGAGATAATTCTGACATGTTGGACACTTATAATGAGTACTTTGGTATTCCAACTGATGCCAAAAGCAGTGTAAGTAAAGGGAATGACCATAATATATTCTTAACCATTCATATAAGATTTTTACAATATTTAATTATAAGAATAATTATTCGATTTTATAAGATTTGATTATAAGAAAAATAATTCGAACTTGCAAGATCAAAGTATAAAGTGACCAATGATGTGCAATATGTTACTGCTATTATTACTTTTTAACATTTTGTTGATCATACTACGGTTGTGCTCAATATCGCGGCACTGCCAAGCCGTTTTTAATATCTGCAAAATTAGGTAATACATTTTCTTATAGATATACAGCCATTTCTATGACAACCAGCCAAAATCTGTTTAAATTTTTAAATTCAGCATAATTTTTTTGATACAAATACAGAAATCTAGATAAATATCACAACCTCTTAATATTGGTTGCTATGACGTTTTGAAATGCAAACAAAACTGTGCATCGGTTTTTGTTTCTCAGACTTTAACACCAGTTGTCTCGGAACTAGGTTTTCGCACTGATGGTAAACATGCATTCAGTTTATTGACCATAAAATCTGTTGTAATTAAGCTAGAATCAAAATTTTTTTTGCAAAATAATTGTGAGAATTTTCTCCTTCTGTTAATGCAGATAACTCTAAATCTTATAATCCCAACTTAACCATGGTTTCTGTGATCATGACACACATATATATATATATATATATATATATATATATATATATATATATATATATATATATATATATATATATACACATAAATATATATATATATTTATATATATAAGTATATATATAAATATATATATATATATACACATGAATATATATATATATATTTATATATATATATAAGTATATATATAAATATATATATACACATAAATATATATATATATATTTATATATATATAAGTATATATATAAATATATATAAATATCTGTTCATATCTACAAGATTTGCTCCTTTTATTATGAATATACACGCATGCTACTTTTCTTTAACTGCTCCTTCATTTTCTTTTCTTTCAGTTCATTTGGCTTTTTAAAATTTTGTTCGTGTAATGCAGTACTTGTAGAAGTAATTTGTGAATGATTTGCAGAAGGTATGGCTGTGTCTGTTTAATTATTTGATCATAATTGATATCCCATAAAATAAAGAGTTATATATCCATTCAAACTACATCTAAGCTATTACAAACAGTTATTATTGCGATGGCTGATTCATAAAAGTCAATTGCATGGTTTAACCGGTGCCCCACTATTAATTTTCGTTATTGATGCGCTTAAACACAATTTGGAAATTTCAACCAGTCTGTCTTTTAACTTATGGTAGGTGTGCTACACTAAAGTTAACTTAGCATGAGGTTGTAATAAATACTTGGCATTTAAGATCCTTCAATCCATAGATAAATTAGTACTCAGTACCTAATTTATAAAAAGTGGGCGGAGTCTAACCAACAGCCTATAACAATAGCGTTCAGTGCTAGTGCCTTGATTAAGTGTCAAACCTCATGCAATGGCTCTGCTCTTGAGACTTGTACCTCTGCTTGTACTTCTTATTTCTATTTTTGATCAGCATATCATTAGCGAAAATGATAACCAGCAAGAGTTGCTTTGTTTACGACAAAGCATTCTTGCTACTCTTCAACGTTTGAGGAGCGAGTGTCCGACAATTCTAACCCTCAATCGTGGAATTGACGATGAAAGCACATTTCCAATTAATTTACAAATCAGCAAAATAGTTCATAGCAAATTGCTAGGCAGTTTGACTGACTGCTTAAAAGATCGAACTGGTGCTCAAAATGTGACCAACCAAGTTTTGTCTAACCAAACCACAATGAAAGAACTGACTTTGGCAGAAGTAACGACTTACCCACCTGTGACTGCTGAGATGCCAGAACCAATGGGTGAATCATGATAGTATATGATTTCAAGTAAAACATAGTACAACCGAACCTGAGTAACCATGGAGCGTTGTAATGATGGCACCATGTACAAATTTGAACAAGCATCTGCCACTGAGAATGAATCTAGTGTCTTTGTAATGCAAATGCTGTAAAAAGGATTCTATATAAATACTCTATGTTTACAAAAACATGCTATTCACCTTAATAAAAGAGCAATTTATAAATTGACTAATTTTGCATGTATTTGAGTATTAATTCAAATATTTCCAATCGCATTATGTGTCTTTCATGGTACGTTTAATTAAAATTTTGAATTTTTATCAAAAACAACTAATTTTAAATTTATCTAAACAGCAAAAAGATTTTTTTAAATTCTGGTGATACGAAATTTTAACTCTTTTTTTACCGTAAGCGAATTTTGTGCAATTTCTTTGAATGGCTCCCAAAAACCAATATTTGAAAAATTACCATGGTTTTTCAGTAACTCTATATTTATGATTTGTGTCAACATAACCAACGATCATTAGTTTTTTAAGATGGTAAGAGTGTTGTCCAAATAGTTCTCTAAAGGAACTTTTTGCTGACCATCTACTTTTAGATGTAGTATGGCTTCCACAAGTACCTTCTGTGTAAGATTCAGAATAGCTTGCGTTTATGATATTGTAGACAGTCCATATTCAGAAGTAATTAAATACTCAAACACTGAGAGTCACAGCACCGGGTTTCTTGTGGTAAAATTAATAGTTTTGTAAGATTTACCAATACTTCAGATGATCGCTATAGCTTCAGAGTGTTCGTAGCTGTGCACATAGTATGATTACATCAACTTTTTGCAGAGTTGTGTTTGTTAACATGTTGGAAACATTTAATATATAACAAAAATGTTCTAGTTACGGCTTGAAAATGTAATAAACTTTTTGTTCTGTGCAGCCATTTTGGCAGTTTTTAGTGAAATGACCGGTAGTTGGCTGAAAGCTAAATTTGGACATGGATGGCATTAAAAGGGTTAAATCTCTTTATCAATGAATCAATAAATATCGATAAATATCAGTTTTCTATTTAGTATGTATAAGTACATATAACAACAAAGTAATAAAGAAAAACCACTTCAGAATTACAATATGTGTTGTAAGTATTTTCAAATTTCTAAAATTTCACTTTAAAGCTTTTTGAATAATCTGCAAAAAAATTTATCAGTTATTGTTAATACAGATTGCCAAGATTTGTACGACCAAGGAAATAGATGCTCTGGAGCTTATCCTGTCAACCCAACTCATACATATGGTGAACCATTTCCTGTCTGGTGTGACTTTTTTGATGGTTATTGGTGGATCGTATTTCAGAAGAGGTTCAATGGATCTGTTGACTTTTTCAGAAATTGGAAAGATTACCGGACTGGATTTGGTGCAACGGATGGAGAATATTGGCTAGGTAAGTCGTTAATGGCATCAGGGGTCTAATCTCAAATAATCTTGCATTTGAATTCACATTCAAAAATCTCACCATGATCTCTTAAATTTAAACTGATAATTATGTAACTTTTTTCCTGTGTAATAATAGGAAGTACATGTAATTCAATTTTGTAAATATATAATGAAAATTCTTGAGTTTAGCTATTACTATTTTTACTATTATTATTTCACTTTATCTCAACAGGATATGTTAATAAGTTCCTGAAAAACTATCATCATCTGCTTGAGAACTCACCATAATTACCTCCCATGGTTTAGTGTTCTATCATGTTCCCTATGCTGTTTTGTCTAAATTAGATATAAAATATTTTGATTGAAAATAAAATTGTCTTTTTTATAATTTATTAATCAAAACGTACTCTAAACCTGAATGTTCAGAAATTTGTTACGGTCAAAATGTAACTTATTGTTTTGCTTTGTTAAAAGTACAAACTGTAAAAGTATTGCATCATTGCTTTGTAGCTTTAATAAAAGTTGGCTTATCTTGTGTATTCAAATCTTTTGATGACTAAAATGCATGATGAGGTTGGGATACAAAAGCCTGCAATATATAGATTAGTTTACCAGCTTGAAAGTGACACGAAGAGTATTAAATAATTTTAAAAAAAACTTTTTTGGTCTCCTTTTTAATATAAAACATTTACTTTTTTTAGGTTTAGCTAAAATCCATGCGTTGACCAGATCAAACTTCAAACTTTCCATTTTCCTTGGAGCTGCTAATGGAACGGCAAAGTCTGGAATCTGGCAAAGTTTTTATATAAACGGTTCAGCAGATGGGTATAGGTTAATGGTAGATACTTATATATGCAGTTCTAAAAAATATGAATCATTTATTTCATTTGTAGAATTTTTGAACACGGTAAATAAACAAAAAAAAAACAAAACAACTTGAAACTATTCGAAAATTATGCAGTTTTATAATCATTCCAAACTTTTTCCAAAGAACTAACAATTTTATTCTGACAAATAGTTTTACTAAAAACACTGATTTTTAAGCCTTTAATAGACAATGACTTCTTGTGGAAACACCTATTTTAAATTGTATTTTTTCAAATCTTAACAATCTGTTAATAATGTTAATGATCTGCACTAACACTGTTATATTTTCAAAAAATAATGAAATGGCTAGCAATAATCAAGAAAAGGGAACAGTTGTGTAGCCATTGTTAAAAAACTTCCTGTGTGGGTTTATAATTTCTTTCTGCAAAAAAGATTCACTAAAGTTATGTATTGTGAGCTAATTGATGAATAGTTGCTTTCTAAATAGTTTGCCTATAAAGTTGTTTTTGTTTAAGAAGCTGCCAAAACAAGTTTAAAGTTTGGTTTAAAATAATACTTGCTGCCAATTCAAATTAGTTTACCAGGTGCTTTCTGTGAATGATATTTTCAACATCAATTAATGCAAAAGTTACATTGTTTAATATAACTTTGTTAAAGATTTTTAGAAGAAAGAGCTTAATATTAAAAATACTTAGTTTTAATTTGCAAAGTAAAAACATGCAGCATGCTCTCAAAGTTAATGGCAAAACAGTTTTTGGTATCACATGCATCAGACTTATTGGCTGATCAAAGTTCTTACAAAATTTTCCTGATAATCTGCTGCTGTAGTTTTGGATTGTTATTGGTGCAAAAGTGTATAGATTTAGCAGTTTTTAAGAACATTATAAAAAGGTTTTCTGAATTTATTTTGAAGTAATTGAAAACTTTAATAGCTTCTTTAGCAGCCTCAAACAGAATTAATATACATAATATGAAACATTTTATTGTCAATACAGCTTATAGCCCAGACGGATGTTAACTAAATCATTTTTCCCAAGTTTTGCCTTTTAGATAAACTTTTTAGTAATCTTTATTTAAAAATCATCGTAATATGAGCGCATACAGACAAAGGTAATAAAAGTTCAAATACTTTGAGTTGTTAGTCAAATTATTCAGAGTGACAGACATGCATTGACAAGGAGGGACAGGACTCGAAGGGTTAACTCATCCCAAAACCAAACACTTTAACAGTTTTGCGTGATCATGATTTTTCCAAAAAGCCTTGATTTTCTGTTACTGTACGTAAAGATTGTTTATATTGCAAAGCTGTAAAATATTTAGCATTTTTCGGTGAATTTCGATTAAATATTTTGCACAGTTATGCAAATTTAAACTAAAGCATTAGAAGTTTAATTGCTAATAGTCATAAGAAGAATGTACATAACATACCTTCTTTCTTATCGTCTATACAGTTTATACTGCAACTATGTATTGACTGAATTGCATAACTAAAGTGCAGCTCAAATCAAGTATGTTAATCTGAAACAATTCTTTGGTTTGTCATAACTTAATAGAGTAACAGAAATTTCCAATATATTGTTCATATTATTTATTATACAACTTAGGCATCTCTTTATTAACAGTTTAGTAATGATGGCTATCATGGAAGTTTAGATTGCTCTGGTTTAGACTACAATAACGGGATGAAGTTCAGCACCCCTGATCGTGATCAAGACACCGATGGAGGCAACTGTGCTCAGTATTATAAAGGTATGGAGTTTAGCTAGAGATTTATCAGTTATTTGTTAATGTTTTTACTGCATTTGAGATTGGGTGTTATTCATAAACATCTTTTATCACTGTCATTCAGCTAAATTGTTATCAATAAACATTTGAAAAGTATCTGAATAATTACCTTTACAATTGCAAGTTTTGAAAGATAGTAATTAACCGTTTAGCTGATACTAAACTCTGCTCTACCGATGGCTCTACACGAATGAATCTGCTTTACTGAATTCTTTCTCACTGATGTAACTTTGTTTATGATCTCAAAAACTTGAATTTGGGTCATGAACTCAGTCAGCAAAATACCAGAAAGCTGAATAACAGCGTAAAACTGGAATCTCATTTTTTAGAGTTGAAAGAGCGTGTGTGCTGAGCCGCAGTAAAATCTTTGAGCTGAAGTAAAGGTTAAAGATTCCAAAATAATAGAATCCTGTAACAACGTATAGCACTAAATGATGCAAAATTAATTTAGGAATAATGATAATAATAATAATGATTGCCATAAAAAACCAATGTCTGTCAACAATATTTGTAATGAATTCAACTTGTTTATATTAGTCTACTAGTGTGTTCATTGTTCTTATTTATCTAGAAGAGTTTCTAGAAGGTTCAAAATCACTCTAGTAAAATGTGCTCATACTACATGGTGAAACGTTAAGAAACTTTTTTTCACAATCATATCACTATTAGCTGGAACCACAAAAGTTTTATTGTTTTGTCATTGTATTCTTTGTTTAGTGATCGTTTTTCAACTATTTTAAATATTTTCAATCTTGTGCTCTTTTTAATAAAGCTGAAAGAAAACCATGTTGACTTTTTCACCCTTTTTGACTTTTAGTGTACAATCCTTTCTGTGAATTCAAAGTATGAACTTAGACAGTGAAAAATACAATAATATTATAACTAGTATAATGGATGATACTGAAGTATTTATATAGACTCATGTTTAATGCAGTAAATAGGAAATTGGAGGTAACGTATCATTTAGATATCATAAAGTATTTTTCTTTCTGAGTTTATATAGTTACTTCTACCATTTCAAGTTGAAAATGTATCACATTTCAAGGCATTTCATCATGACTGCACTTTGGGTGGCTGGTGGTACAAAGCCTGTCATCACTCATTGCTAAATGGATTGTATGGTGCTGGTGGCAGGGGAGGGATAATGTGGAGGAGCGAATCAAACCACTTCACTGAGTCTGTGATGAGAGTAACCAGAAATTAGAAGTGTGCCTGCTTTTTGTGTAATACAGCAAAAGCCTTACCTAAGAATAAACACCTAAGTTGAATTATTTATCGCCTTTGTTGGGAGAGTAAGTAGAATTTTGTTGAATTTATTACGGATGGTGGAGTTAATGTTTGCTTCAAATTTCAAATAAGTGCATGTAAACAATAACAATCTTAAGATATAGGCATTTGGCTGAATAAATTATTATTATAAACTTAATGATTATGGTGTGAGATTGGGATAAAACTGCTCTGGTCACTTCTGTAGTCACTTCTTCAGTCTTTGATTAGTTGATTGATAATGCAATCGGCTCGTAGTGTATAACTATTCTAAATGCAAATGATCACCTTTTTTGTGAGGTTATTTATTACAAATTTACATAGTATTTTGCATTTCATTGCTTATTATAAAATAACATTGCTTTGCATGTTAATTTGTTAGCCATAATTCTTTTAGTAGTTTGTGCTGAAACCTCTATTTTATAAATACTTTAGCTCAGAAGTTATATTCCATCACAAGTAAGAATAAATGAACAAATACGTATATTGCTGATGGTGGCAATGAGACCGCTGTTAGTTTTTTCAAATATCAATTTAAATTTTTCACAACTTCTGCATATGTAGTGTAACCATAGATATATATACCTAGATTGGCCAATAATAGCTAGTCCCATTGGTGGCCTTGTCAGACTTAAATGCCATGACGCAACGTCACTGTATTGTACCTTGCGCTTGACTGACCGCAAGATTCATCATTAGTTTACAATGGCTGAAGCTGAGAAGAGTGCGTCAGCTGCTACTAAGGTGAGTTTTTTACTACTTTTGATATCAAAGATAGGCTTGGAACTCCTAAATATCAGCTGTAAGGCTTTATAGTAAAAACTAGAACAGTTTTCATACCAATAGTGGACATATTTTCCCCATATTTGACACTTTGAAAAAATTATTGAAGACAATCAAATCAGCAGACATCATTGTTTGTCAAGTTACTATCAACTTGAACTTGTTTGATTCATTAACTGATTGACTCTCTCTTGGAAGGTTTCCTTAACTTTGCCCAAGGAGCTGCTTGTGTAATACTGCTACTTTGTGATGCTTGAGTCATTAATTTGGATACCATCTTGCTATAAATCACTAAGTCAGAATGGAATTCATATTCATTGCTATTTTGGCAGCGATCTCACCATTATTCATCAAGCTCACAGTCATCTGAGAGGACTAGTAAGAATTGCTGCGTTGCTTTTGGATGTTCCAATTATCCAAGAAAATGCCCAGAGAAAAGCTTCCACAGGTAGGACAATATAACAAACATTCACCCTGCTAATCGTTGGGAGAATTCATGAACATACTACATGAGCATGGCTTGGAGCATGGTTATCTTTGGCTATAATCAGGCTCAAAAGTTTCCATTATTTGACAAGGTTAATGCTACACTTCTCAAAGGCAAAAAGTCAATAATCCAATGAGCAAAAAACACCACTAATTGTATGTATCTTTTATTACTTGTTAAGTTTTTCTACTGCTGCTGATCGCAAGGATGCCTGGATTAAAGCAGTGAGACGAGAACAGTGGACCCCAAGTAAATCTTCTGTACTTTGTTCAGACCACTTCACTAGTGACAGCTACCAAGTATCACCTGGTATTGGGAAAAAAGCTAGATTGAAGGCCAATACCATACCAACATTAGAGTTTGTCTTTTAAGACATTGATAAAATTCAAATTTATCAAAGACAACTGTTGTAATGAAGGATAACTTATATCTCCCTCTCTCGCAAATGCTAGCATTAGCTGCTATTGTATGTATTTAATTTTACATTTTAAATAATTCCATTTCCTTGTATTATTTTTTGATTGTTGCTTTTTGAAAGCATGTGATAAATTATGACAATAACCAACATCTTCTTTCTGTTACAATATCTTGTTTTGAGTGTTTTATTTGCATTTTTAGAGTATGGAAACCAAGCACTATATATTTAATTGTTCGATATATAAATAAATTGCACCAACATGCGAGTATATTAACATACGAGCTCAGTCTCAGAACGCATTAAGCTCGTAAGTTGAAGTATGACTGTATAAGTTTTTAGCTTTTAAGAGCTTGTAATCACCTTCTCATATATTTCACAGCTACAACACAACAGAGTAAGGCATGGTGAATCTTATGTCACCAAATAACTGCAATGTGAATTTTGTTGCAAGTCAACCTTTAACTTGCTTATGCATGTTGTACAAATAACTTGGTATTGTCCTTTCGTGACTGGTTTCTTGTTGCCGGCAATTAGTGCTAGCCTGGCAAAGTTTTTCATCAATCCAGCGCTACTAAGCAACACTCTTGTCGCTTTCTCGCTGTGGTTGCAAACCTCAATCACCACAGGCGAAGACAAAGTCAAGCCACCCTGATTCTTAACTGTAATTAGGGAATTCGTTGCTTGGTTTACATCAACGTTGGTAACATCCGTGATGCTAGTGATACAATCATTACACTTCAGCTTTGGTGACCTAGCCAGCTGTATATAATGTTGTAAATAGCCAGCTGTAAATAATCATTCTGTCTCATTTTTGACTTCAGACATACTTGCTTACTCATCATATTTAGTCATGTTTAGTTCAGCATATTAGTCTATTTACCTAGCCAAGGTCTGGCTCTTTGAGTGGGTGGGCTAATTCCCCTCTCCATTCCCCTTCTCTCTTTTCCCCTTTTAACTTATTCTTTGGAGGAGGGGAAAAGAGAGAATGGGAATAAGAGAGGGTTGCGAATAAAGCCATGATAGCTCATGATTTGTGTGCAACGATTCATAGCTTTTATAGTTTTAATCTATGGTGGTTATCAGATATTATCACAGAATTGCTTTAGTTTACTGGATTATGTATACAAGAAGGTTTTTATGTGAAAATAAATGTAATTTTGTTACCTTCAACCCATTAGATTCATTGTAAACAGCTGTGCAGTCAAGCGTGAGGTACAATACAGTGACGTTGCGTCGTGCTATTTAGGTCTGACAGGCTTTTTCCCTATTGGCCAATCTAGGTATATATATCTATGAGTGTAACAAACATCAACAAGCATATTTATGAAATCAGGCAGAATGACACCCGCGTAGACCTAATTTTAATCAGCAAACATATCAGCACATAAAGTAATGCAAATAAAGTCTGATACCAAGTTTTTAAAAAGAAACTTCTTTGAAAAATAGTCAACATTTTTGGATTATTCGCAATTTCAACCATTCTACTTGTTGGCTATGATTAAGTCAGATGGCAATGATCTTTTTTGTTTTAGTTGACCATTTATTTTGTTGCCTAGTTTTGCTTTGGGCGTAAATAGTGAACACTCTTCAATTGATTTTATTTACAAATTAAAGTATACTCATACTAATCAGTGTAGTATGATTACTGACATGTTAACCGTTAGACCTCGTGTTCAAAGCAGTGCAAGCTAGTGATGGACAATAAGCTGTCAGTCAAAGTACCAAGTTCTTCGTTAAAAATGATGAATGTTCTATGAACCTGCCATCACACAGAATAAATCTTTGTTGAGGGTCCACTTCAATATCTGTTGTGACAAAAACAACAAAGATTTGTGTTGATAAAACAAGTTTGAAGATTACTCAGATGTTTTCTTAGATACTTCTAAAGGACACCCATGACACTTGTATATCTGTTAAGATTAGTGTATATGTATAAAATAATTATTATTAGTAATTGATCAATTAATTGCATTTAGAGTAATCAGTTTTTCTAAGAAATACTTGTAAAATTAAGCCAATGAACTGCGCCTGAAACATCGGGTTTCTTAGAATGCACGTTGACAAAAATTATATCATTTAGGAACTGTGAAAAAAGTTTAAAAATGTTGACACTGCATTTGGTGCACAAACTTTTGGTAAAAAGGTGACCAACAAAATAGATAAAATCACTTCATCAGTAACACACATATGTCAGTTTTTAAATTTACATTTTACGATAAACAATGCTGACAGTGTTGAAAAACCTGCTTAGAAAACAATTCTCAGTACATCACCAAAACACAAAAAATAGTTAACTTTTTTATTTTCACTAACAACTTGAGACAAGTAATTAAGTTAGTCAAGCAATACAATTTTAAATAATGTAAAAAAATCTTGCCAAGAGCATTCAAAAGTTATAGTCACCAGCCACTGGTTAATCTCATACTCAAATCTGAAGATAAATTAACACTTTCTTTAGATAAATTCATACTCTCATGTACATTCTAAACGTTCAAAATTTTTCCAATAAACAAATTTGATGTTAACTTGCAAAAAACAGCATACAATATAGATATTGAACAAACATTGAGGAGTTAATTTACTTTGAATCATATTTATTAGGTAGATAACTCCCAGAGCAAATATGCTGCCACTTAGCTAATGTAATGCTCAAGTGACTTGAAAAAGGTTAGTTACATAAACTGTTACAAAAACACTAGGCAATAACTGCAAATGTATAAAAAATGTCCTTTTTATGTTTCCTAATTTAAAAAAAGACGTTTTTACTAAGGTTCTCTATTACAAAAAGGTAATTATTGGCCAATAAGAAACTTTTATATCCTCTGCATTTTGCAGTTCATGAAACTTATCTGTAGCGGTATTGCCATTACATTTGAGATTCTTTTGGAAGTTTTGCAACTTTTTGCAGTTTTTGCTTATAATTTTTTATACCAAAGCTAACTATATTTGTAGGAATAAATGTAACTACTAAATAATTATAGGCCATGTTTTATGCATCGTTATATTTACTGTTAAATACTTTCTAAATAAATGGCTCAATAAATTATACTAAATTTTTGATCGTTTTCACGTTAAATGAGTTTGTACTAATTTCAAATTGATTTGTATAATGTTCAATGTTTGTCTTTCGTTCATCTGTCCAACCATAACCATTTAGTATTATCCACAAAAACTTAACATCATATCGCTTTTGAACTTTTGAAATTCAGATCAGAAATTTGCTAACAAGTGTGTGTAACTACAAGGCTATGCTGTTCTTATAACACTACTCGTTCTTACCATATATGGTATATTCTTTTTTAACTGCACAAGCTGAACTATTTATTAATACCGTTCACCCTTGAGTTCTGATGTCCTTGGTAAATCATGTCAGATATACGGTATATTTTTGAAAATACTATTCACACTCATTTACATGTAAGTATGCTGTCACTATCACTCAAATTATCATATGATAAGTGTGATTTATTTAATCATTTAGCATTATCAAGTATTTTATATAGTGGTAAAAGTGCAAGAAATACAAAAGGCCAAGTTTAGTAGATAACTAGCGAATAGAACCTATTCAAAACTGTTGAGCTAGAAACAGTACTTTCAGCCTGTTCAAGAATCAGCTATATGCAAACTGTATTTTGTCTCTCACCGTAATATATATTTTATACACAAGCTCTTTGTGTTGTTGATTAACTTAGTTGCAGAGCCCGAGGTGGCAACTCATGAGCCTCGGCCTCCAGATGCATTTTTATAATACAGTGGTCCCTTGCCATGAAATTTAATTTTATTCCAAAGCGAGAACCGTAGGACAAAAATGTTGCCTAGAAGATTATAAAAATCGTTTGTAACCCTCTAACGCTAACATCCCATAGCCAACGCCTTCAAAATTTAAATGGATGTGGTACATACTAAAATATGCAGCAAAATACTATATAAAATTAGTAACTGCTGATATGATACATAATCCCCTGTCTATAATAACAGCTCTTTCTTTTAACTATCTCAACTACCAAACTTCTCTTAGCTGTAAAGCCTATTTACCTCTCATTTCTCAAACCAATTGTCTTTCTGACACCTGTCCATAGTCTTATCTTTGCATCTACTCTCCTCATCTTGATTGTTTTTTCTCACCTGGTGTGAGCTTTCTCTGTCTCTATATCTCTCAACGACTATTTTGACTCTCATTTTTATTATAGCTGATGTTATGGTTTCTCCCTAATCTGTTGCTGTACATACTATGAGATACTTGGCTTTTCCACTTTTATTTTTTTAGTATCGGGTTAGATGACGTCATTACCCACAATAAATTTAGTCGTTGGACCCCTTTTTAACATATGGCTACAAAGCCTCAAATTGTTGCAAACTCCATGTTCACTACATTGTCCGCATTTTTCTCCATGTATTGAAACACACCTCTCTCAGCTATTGTTCCGCTGTTATATATGTTATGTTATTGTAGTTTATATTGCGCCTACTTTCTCTGTCCTTAATATACTCTCAAATTGTTGCTCCATACCTGCCATAATCGTGCACACCATTTCTATCATCATCATTTTCACTACCTCTAGAGCGACTTAAAAAGACTAACTACCTTCTGAATAATATATTTCATTATCATACTTAGACTACTGTGCTTGGCTGTTGTACCAATCACCTTTGCTACTTTCTTCTTAAATTAACTTCTCAAGTCAACATGTCCACTCTTGGCTTTAACAAATTTGTGCAAGTTATATGCCATCTGAGAAGCTCTCAATGCCTCATTTAACATACTCCATGTGCAATCTGCTTTCATCATTGAGTTTAAATTTACTCTTGTATCTCCTAACCCATTAACTGCAACTATTAGAGCAAAACTTAGCCAATCGCATTTTAGTAGACTAGTCATATCTACTAAACCTCACTGCAAAAAGTTTTTGATCACTTTCACCAGTTGCCTGTTTAGCTATCAGGAATTTACGCACTTTCACAAACATAGTCTTCTACCTAACACACTACTCCTGAAAGGTTAATACTGCCTCTACTTTATTCCAGTCATAAAATTACATCTAAAGGGCAGTATCAAAAATTAAACCTGAAGTTAAATCTGTCTAAAGTTACTAAAATGTACCAAAAAGGAGGGTTTCATTTTTCCACTGACTTATATGTCATCTAATACTACCCACTAAAAATTCCCCTGTCCTACAGTCCACCACCAAAGCGATATTGGAAAAAAGAAAGGGTGCTGATGGTTGAGAAATGCAATATTAACAGTCAAATTGCACTGCAGGGCAATAGGATAACTGAAATGGTAGCTGTAATGTACTGGGTGTGGGTGTTATTATGTACAACAAACAGCAATAATGAAAGGACGAGATTATATGTTTATATCTCTCTCCTGCAATAGGAGAAATGCAATGTTAGAAGTAAAATGCACTGATATTATTAGAATAACCAATAGTATTAATATAGCAATACAGTAATAATAGAAAACCAATGCACAAGTTTGTTTACATTTCAAAATGTCATAGCAAACAATATCAAGTAGTTGTGATATTTATATAGATTTTTAGAAAATATATTTAACAGAAATATTTAGAAAAAACAATAATAGTAACAGATTGCCCACCATCGATCACTATATACTTTGAATTTGTAATTTCAAATGCTTAATGAAATGAATAATGTTAATTGCCGAAGGTTTCGGCAATTAACATAGGAGTACAGAAATCGTTTCGATTTTGCCAATTTCAATTTTTTCATTTTCATTTTCATTTGCCGACACGTTTGAGTACTTTGGTATTCTAACTAATGTTCAATGCAGTGTAAGTAAAGGAAGTGATGATGATATTTTTAACGGTTCATATGAGATTATTACAATAATTAATTATAAGTTTGGATAACTACAGAACAATGACTACGTAGTACAGATTTTCTAAGAATCTAACGCAGTGTAAGTGAAGGGAATGATGATGATATTTTTTTAACGGTTCTAATGAGATTATTAAAATAATTAATTATAAGTTTGGATGACTACAAAACAATGACTACGTAGTAAAGATTTTCTAAAAATCTATAAAAATATCACAAATTCGTGATATTGTTAGCTATGACATTTTGAAATGTAAACAAAATTGTGCACCGGTTTTATATTATTACTATATTAATAATATTGGTTATTCTAATAATATCAGTGCATTTTACTTCTAATATTGGCCAATATTGAATTTTTCCTATCGCAGGGGGAAGAGATATAAACATATAATATTTTCTATTCATTATTGCTATTTGTTGTATATAATAACGCTCACACCTAGTGCATTACAGCTACCATTGCAGTTATCCTATTGCACAGCAGTGCCATTTGACTGCTAATATTGCATTTGCCAACCATCCGTACCCTTTCTTTTTTTTCAATATCACTTTGGTCGTGGGCTGTATGACAGTGGAATTTCTAGTTTAGTAGATGTTATATTAGTTAACGTAAAACCATAAAGAAGTTATTTTGTGTTAGATATGATAGCTGAAATCAAATTCAACTTGCAAATAATATTTAGGTTATGTCTATCATAACCTACATTTTAGCATGTCTATAACATTTATTAAATTCCCATTTTACAGCTGTCATAGAACATATTTTCAAATTAAAGGATATTCCGACTCTTTAACGAAAAGGGTTAATACAGTCAACATATTTGGTATGGTTGACAACAAAATTGTTCATTTGGAGTCTCTTGATGCAGAAATAATTATGTGAAACTCATGACAGTGTCAGACACTGCTAAAAGGTTTCATTACTAGCAGTGTTTGCTTTAAAGCCCTAAGTTTATTGACGAACGAGTTTTAATTTGAGTTTTTAAAGAACTACATTTACATTTACAAATGCCGAAAATATTTTACATAGTATTTTAGATTGTAAAAGTATTGTATTTTAAAATAAGTTATGATATGAATTTTATGGTTTTATTCAACAATAGTTACAAATAGGTTTTATAAAAATGGCACGAAAAACGATCCAAGCTCTACAACAAGAAACTGATGACAATTATATGTATGCGGAAACTAGAGAAGCCTTGAAGTTGTATATTTGGTACAGGTAATATTGAATTGGTACAGGTAATATTGAATTTATAAAAGGTTATAAAATACCCCATAATATTTTCGTATACACTTATTATATTGCACCTTTATTTTTATTGAAAAGCGATTTGAAATGTTGTTTCATATCACAGTAGAACCTCTTATAACAAATAATTCCTTTTATTTAAACTTCAAATAACATGAAGATTTAATGTGATGTTGTTCCATACTACAAAAAAAAGTCATAACGTAAAATCAGGTCAGTTTTCCAATTAAATTTAAAGGGTTACTAGTTTCACTCACAAAGAAAAAAATGATGTATGCAAAGTTATTTTGAAATAATTATTGTTATGCAAAAACTTGCTATTTTCCAAAAATGTCATATTTCTATTAAAAATACCACTTCCAGTACTTTTAAGTTTGTCTTGCTTGTCAGAGGTGTTGACTGCACAAAAATAGATATCTAAGCAACTGTTCATAAGTACTAACAGGCGGTCGACAGGCGCAATAGTTACATTGTTGATCTACCAATCAACATGTCATGAGCTGGAGTATTGTCAAAACTTATCGTTTATCCTAGCCGTTACTTATATGTACAAATAGGAAACAAACAAGTATTATCGCTTTTTTATTAAAGTTTGTTGATGTTTTGTTTGCTGTAGATGTGAAAGTATTTATTTATTTTTTTTTGTATGATAAACTTGGCTGTTAAGAAAAACTAAACAAATTGTTTTAAATTAACGTTAAAGATTCGTGCTTTCTATCAAATTGTTGTGAAAATACTGAAGTCATGTTCTATAAAACCCATCAAAACGATCAAAAAAGAGGGACAAGTCTTTAATGCAAACCACTACAATTCCAGTTACAGCCCAGCCAAGGAAATTAACCCTTTTGCTACTGAGCATGTGTGGCTCGGAAATCTCAAGCATCCCGAGCCAATTACTAAGGCGATTTGAGCCTTTGACTTGACTGCATAAAAACTGCAGAAGCTTAAAGCAAAATTTTTGTAAAAAAACAAATCATAAATGTGCAGGAAAGCTGTGAAATCTTATTTACAAGTTGATATTGTTTCTATGTAAATGGCTTAACAATATTTTACACCACAAGCCTGAATCTGTTGAAGCTATGAACTTTTTTTATTTTAATATGCAAATTTCCATTACATTTTTCTAATTGATAAGTGTAACTGACAATGTGGTATAAACACTACCTGTATGAATTTACAGACTGACAATGATTTTCAAAAATAATTAGTCTTCAAAGTGCATTGAAAGTGGAGTTATGAGCTCCGATGCATTGCAGGCACACCCTCCCAAATGCTAATTGCCTGACTCCAATGTGTAGTGCAGCACGAATGCCTGACGTGTTCGCTGAAAAAATGCTGAAACTTACATGAAAGTTGGCATAAAGCTATAAATGAACATCAATTGGAAAGCTTAGAATTTTTCTACAGGCAGCCATTTCCTTCTTGCAATTCGCCTGTAAACATTTTAGTCAAAGTTTCAATTTGTTGAAACTTTAACCTTATTATCATGAAATATTAAGAACAAACACAATTTTATAAGCGAAACTGCTTCATAAGAAGTCATTGCATGTATTTTATCAACTTCAACAATATTTTTATCATTTAAAGTTAATAAGTGTTCAAATTTAAAACTGTTCTGGTGGTTTTTGAAAACAATGTAAGCTGTTTTTTTTTTACATTTAATTGTTAATTTATTTATTTGACACCAGTGGCTTAGTCTTTGAAGATCAGAATTAAATTTTGTGTAAGATTCATTCAAGTCAGAAGAAGAAAAAACAAATTTGTGTCATCAGCATATAAAATTAGAGTTAGATACTGTAAAGACTGACAATAATCATTTATATATAGCTACTAATTACACATTCTCTTTTATTAAAAGATTTTAGAATTTGATCAGTAAAACATAACATTACATCCGATGTGCATCTTCTTCGCCTAAAGCCAAATTGATTTCGATTGAGAAGGTTTTTGGATTCTAAGAAATCAAGAATTTGCTGATTTACAAGTTTTTCCATTATCTTACTAAAAATAGGTAAGATAGAAATAGGACGATAATTTGCACATGCGTCGCAAAATCTTTTCTTGTGTAATTGAATAACTTTCACAGCTTTTAATTGTGCAGGAACTTTCCCAGATTCAAATACAAAGTTGATTATTCTAGATAGCGGCTTGGCTATAGCACAAGATATAGTTTTGGTAAACTTAGCAGAAATATTATCGAGTCCAGAAGATTTATTTTAATTCATATTTGATATCTGTTTTAGAACTTCGTTTTTACCTGTATGTTTAAATTGGAAAACTAAGGAATCGTAATTGACCTCAGCTTCAGGACTGCTTTCAGGCTGCGTAGCAATGCTATTAAATTTAAAAACCAACTTATTTCTAATGCTACATAAATATAAGTTAGATTTATTAGCTATATCATAATCACTTGAGGCTATAAACAAAGGATTTTGAAAGCTAATCAATTTTGTTGGTAGCTTACGTTTTGCACAACTTGGTTTATTTAAAAGCTTGTTGTTTATAACATTCCAAATCTGCTTAGAATTACTGCATTGGTCAAAAGCTTGTGAAAAATATCTAAACTTTGCATTCTTCAATTTTGTGCTTAAATCATTTCTAAGCATGGTATATTTCCTTCTCAAATCAGGGTTTAATGGAGCATTTTCAAATCTTCTATAAGCTTGATATTTCTCTCTAATCATCCAAAAAAGATCCCTAGCTATTCATGGTTTATCAGGCATTGTATATTTGCTTAAATTTATGTTACCGTTGATTGTAGAATCTTTTAAACATCCAAACCTTGTAATGTGAGCAGCAAAAGACAAGAAGCATTATTTACTACAAGCAGAATCAGCAAATCATGAACTGCTAGATTGAAAAAGATATAACCAATAAACCCTTTGATTAGGCAGTTGGTCTGTAAAAGGCAGTGAGAATACTAATGCAGAACCAATATTAGATAATAAAATTTCAGCAAATGTATGTGCAATACCTAGCAATAAAATGCAATAAAGCATTTGAAGAACTAAAATATCAATTTAAAAATGTTGTGGGTGACTCCTCTGCCAGTCTCTCTACCTTGCTCCTGCTCATCACCAATGAATACAGTCAGCTTGTTCACATAGCCTGAGACATAATCATGAAAAGTGAACAATCTTATTCAGAATCAAAATCTCTTAGATGGAGTATACTGCTTTGGGCAGAGCTGGCCATTTCAACTAAGCAAGATTTCTACTATAGATATAAATTTACTAAAAAGCAAAGCGGAAGATAACTGGTCGAATAACGTCGCAAATTTACTTCTCAGCTTTAACACATTATTATTTTCAAAGTCCTTAAACTTGTAAGTAAAATGCAAAGTAAAAACTAAACATGCTTCTTGAAATCATTTTATAAAAAACCTGCGTAGATAATAAAAGGTTGTGAATCAGCAGAACAACAGAGTAGGCTCTTTGAAATACACACATGCAAAACTAAATTAATAACTCGCCAAATATCTTTATAATTAACCGTCTCCAAAGCATTGCAATGTTATTGAAAGCAATATCTATTCATTTCGTTAAATATAAAGTTTTCAATGGCCGATGTTATGGAAAACTTCAAATAATAAAAAAATACCTGTTAAACATTTCCAACTTATACTTCTGCCAAGCTGTCATCAAAATGTAAATCTGTTGGTTTTAAATCAGCTCCTTTTGGAATTCGTCATTATTCCCTGTTTCAACGGCGTCTGTTTCACTCCCAATATCACAATCTTATTTTTTCTGTTAATGTTTTTTTACTTCTATAGTTTTACCTACCTTCTTTCGACCTAAAACTCTTTTCTTCAATTCAAAACCAGGTGATGTTTTCCTCTAAACAAATCACTTAGCAGTGCTTGAACAATTGTGTGTGTTTATGATGAACAGCTTTTCATGAAGGAAGATCAAATGTTTACCATGTGTACTCTTTGCAAAATCGTATTAGCGATTATTTAGAGCCTTAAAAAAGTAGTACAAAACCTAATGAAATTGCGCAAATTATTAGTTGTACTTTTTATTGCTACTTTTTAAATAACTAAAAGAATTTGAAAAAGGTTTATCAAAGACTGAATGCTGTTGAAAAATTGCAAGATTAGTACGCCCAGACAATGGTCTCATCCTGACGTTCTTCAGCTTTGGTACAGAAAATATTAAATTTAAGTTTAATTATTTATTTTTTGCATGACCAAAAGAGTGAGTTTGAAAAGATCATGAGACAGATTAGGCAGTTTGCATGTAATTAACTGTTAGTATAACATAAAATTCCTGCAACATGAATGCTCATGTATCAGATTATTTTCATTGTTGAAGCTGTTACTGTAGTAATCCTTTTACAACTGTGGATAACTCTTGCCAAATATTAAATTGGTAAATTGGTTATTCTTTTAGTTCTGTCTTTGTTTGTCGTCAGCAGACCTATAGGAAACGTTATATGATCATGGTTTGTTGTACTATGAATATATGTTTTATGTTCCATGTAATGTTTTATTACCGTTGATGGTCTTCAAAATTACAAAGATTTTTGTGCACAATCTTTGTACTTCCTTTGATATTCTCCACACTAAAATGATAAAGTAAGGCATATCTAAAATGAACAATAAGGTATTTATAGATAGTTTTATACTAGCGTTGTTTTTATGTTACACTATATGTAGCAGAGCTTCAAAAGAACTCATGAAATTGTATGTTGAATAGTCCATGTACATCCATTGACATAGTGTAGCAGATCCAGAACAGTTAGTTTGTTAATAGCAGTTGGTTGAAGCTTGCCGATGAGAAGGAATTGTTGGAAAGTAAAGGCATTACAAGTTGAGACAATCTAGCAATTAGAAAAATAATAGTCAAGCCGAATTATACATTTAGGATGAATTTTTACATTTTAAAGTTTTTTGCTAAGCAACCTGAAACACTGATTGAGGCTAAACAGAAAATTATAATCATACATGTGACTGTACTGATAGACTATATGATATAGATGTTACATATTAGGCACCATTAACTTACTCTTTATGTTAGAAACATATCTATCTCTCGAAACTCGCACCTAACACTGCAGGCTGCTGTTAATATAAATAATTACTAGTTATAGTAGATGGATACTAGTTATTCGATGCTGCACAATGCATTTTACAATCAATGTGTACTCAACAGATAGTAACCTACTTTGATGATAAATGTTAGTGAGCACATTGCATGGAAAACATTTTAAAACATGCTTGATTTTTGTAGGTTACAAAGAACAAGGTTTAAAACATATCTCCTAAACAAGCAAGAATTTGACAAGTTTTTGGTACATGAAAAAAAGCTTTTGAAGTGTCAAGCAAATTTTATAACAGCACTTCTATCTTTAAGTATGTATCTGCCTTTAATTATGATCTCATCTGTTTTTCTCAAAAAATATTTGTTGTATCATAATTATTTACTTGTGGTTTGCTGAAGGTTCTGTTTCTATTGTGTGTACAGTTTTAACCAAAAAAACTAGTAACACTACATGACAATCTATTTGATTATCTCTGAAAACCTTCTTGAACTGTAATCTAGGTCTTACCATGAAGTTAATTGTCATTATACATTAGTTTGTTAATCTTTGCAATTCCAATAGTTTTAATTCATGATATCTTTCTTTTATTGTTTAATTCCATCATATTGAAATAGGTTATAAGTCTAAAAATGATTTCCTTTGCACATAATAGATTCTAAAAAAGAGCAAAGTAAAAACTAAAACTTACTAAAAAAAGTGTGGTAGTATCTAAAGATAGATCCTTCCAGTGAATCTTGTTGATCAGCTGACTAACAAGCACTGCTGCAGTAGCCTAAAGCATGACAATGTGTGGGTAATAAGAAGGTTTTAGCTCAAAAGTTAGTGTTTGTTGCAAAATTTACACTGTACCAGTTAAGGTTATTTACTCAATGAATCGGATTAAATAAAACTAATAACTTGAGTTAGTCTAATTATTTGCTACAATATAAGCGGATATAATAACCTACATCAACATTAGAAAATAATATTGCATAATGATCTCTCACGCAATCATTAGTGTGAAGCAAACTTTGTAACACTAGTAGCTATGAATAATTGGCATTTGTGATGAGAATGACCACAGTTTTTCCCTGTATAGACAGTTCAGCGTGTAGTGGTTACCACAAATGTCCACAAAAAAGTTCCCAGTTCTAATGAAGTAAAAATTAGATTTTTATTTTAAATATTTTATTCTATATATCTGTACAAACTAAATAAAGTTCTCAATTATAAACATTTAAATGTGAAAGTAAAAAAATTGTTCGTAGATACTCACAATACTTACTACTTTGCTTTTATTTATTAGTATCGCTAACATGCCCTCTTTGTCGAATCAACAATGTGGGATTGTTTGCATAACGATACGATCAGTTTAAGTTTTGTTAAGAAAAAAAGGCCCTAAAATCTTTAGCACGGCTGCAAATAGATGGCTGAACAACTATGATTGTTAAATAATATCCTTCTGTAGGCTAAAATTAATTTTATGAAGTGTTAGCATCATTTTAAACTCTCCGGCTCTTAACTTCTTAACTATCTTAACTTTTCCTCTCATCACAATTTGTCTCTAGCTATACTCACAATTTCATTCAAATATATATTACTATGAGTACTATTCTTCAGAACTTATTAGCTTTGCTATCATATTGACCTTATCAATATATCTTAGTTTTTTCTCATAATATGTTCAGTTTTTGCTCATGATGACTATAATATGTGGTTGGTTATTTTCAGCAAAGAGCAATCTCACAAAAAGTGACAGAGACGACGTTAAAACAGTTGGAGCACTATGCGCCGATTTCAATACTAGGGACGTAGCGGAATGCTTGAATGAATCATTCAAAGTTTTGTTTACAGATGGATTAGTTTATTGGGAAAAAATCCTTCTGGTAAATATTTTTAACTCTAGTGTAATTTATTGCTTGTACACTTTCTCAACTCCTTAGTTCAGACATAAAGTTTAAATCAACAAATTCAAATTTACAAATGTCTGCTGAAGTTTGTATCCTTGCTTTGCATATATCAACTAAAAGTAAGCATCTATATTTTGATTTAAAGTTATATTTGTAAGATCCATCGGCATATTTGGCAGGCTTGAGTTATCTATAGATATATTTCATTTTGTTAGATGCCATAAAAAATTGAAAAAAGACTCATTTTGTATCATTCATTGACTTCTTTAAGGTACAAAACTAGCTAAAACAATACATATAGCATCGCATGGCGTCTTTTCTAACACCAGACGTAATTGAATCTATTAGATTTTGGGTCTCTGACCTTGAAAAAAAAAACAATAAAAGCCATTAAGTCTTCCTGGTAGCTCTACTCTAAACCTGGAACAGAAACAAAACACACCTCAAGCTGTGTACTATATCAATAAGATTTAAGTGTATATATTTATTTTTTGTCATTAATACATTAGTAATTAGAACACATTTTTTATACCAATAGACCTATCAGCTAGAGTAATCATTTCATATCAAAACCACGAGAGCGTCTAAGTATTCATTAGAATGAACTGTTTTTATTTGTAACCAGTTTATAATACTAAATCTTGGTTTGTCGTTGTGTGTCAGTAAGTCTGTGTCTTTACATGGGTATCTACATTGTTTGGTCAGTTTTATGCAAATTTCGCACGCATATGCTCAGCGCCTTTCGAAGGGTTGGCAATACTGTTTAGTTTTAAAACTTGTTCCGGCTCATGAGAACCAGAACCTTAAACACCTGTCTGCAAGTTAACTTATTCAAAATTAAAGAAATCAAGAGCATGGCCAGATATATTGCAACTGTTTCAAAAAATAATATTTTTGCCAACTCTGCTTTGTATCATAATACCAAATATATTTTTATCAGTTTTTTTGAGTTGATTATTTAGTATTTCAAGTTGAGTTTAAAATTGGTTTTGTATTTCTATCTGTAAATATTACAAAATAACGACTGCTTTATAGGGAAACAAAATAATTTTAGTTACAAATCACTTTGAGCAACTTCAAGCACTCAAGACATTTGATATTTGCATGGCATTTGTGCAGCATTAGAAAAAAATTGGTATCTTTTGTGACCGACATCTGAAAATTTAATTAAAAAAAACTCATGTTTGTTATAACTTTTTATATTTCTGTGAAAGATTGTATCTTTGTAACACAAAACAAATAATTAAAACACTCACAGCCACCTAAAATAATTCACAGAACATTTAACTTACTTTGGAAAGTACTTAACAAAAACTACAGTGGTGTGCATAAACTTGGAATCACATTGTTTTGTTCACTCTATATCAAATGGATCTTCCATTTGTTTTCTATTTTCCCGCCAATTATGATGCCATGTCAGATATTATATATCAATCTGATCAGCAGAAGATGTGCTTTCAAACAATGAGAAGATAGAAGAACAATAGAGAAGATCTGCCAAGCATGAATAATCTTCTCTATTGTTCTTATGCTTGGCATCACATCATCACTCCTGAAGAGCTCAGAAAGTTGGCAAACAGCATGCCTCGACGGGTGTCAGATGGTGATCAAGAACAAGGGCTGGCCAATAAAATACTAATGCTCAGCTCAAGACACCTTACCAGTCCTTCTGAAGACCAACAATAACCCAACGGCCCTTTTCAGGGCCACCAATTTGTATAAAAGAGTTTGTATCCTATTTTATCAATTTTCACTAACAACATTCATAGCCTGCAATAAGTCTGCCTTTCGGCAGATCCACCCCCAGCGATAAAATCTGAGAATATTTTCGAATATTTGGCATCATCTTGTTCTTCAGAATTTTCCCTTTCAAATGATATATATATTGATGGGGTTGAGGTACTTAACTCCAAAGAATTTCTTAGACAACAGCATATAAACATACATATTTGAAGATTTAACTGGTGATTCCAAGTTTATGCACACCACTGTATTTAGAAAAAAGTTTTACAATGGTTTTGCCTAACCCTTTGAAATTTGGCTGCTTTTTGTGTCTGTCACCCTGGTCAATTTCTCTGGCTATCCAAAGTTGTTTAATTTTTATTAAATAAATCAAAATGTGCTCAAAATCAATGATATCTGGTAAAAAATTAGTAAAAAACGGGCAACTCTTAGTATTTGCCACTAACAGAAAAAAGTGTTTTACTGCTGTTTGGGCTTAAACCATAACAATTCGTACATTTTTAGCATTTGTCAAAATATTTACAGTTGCATCCTAGCTTTCAAGCACACAGTTACACCCTCATCAAGCCATCATTTCATGGCTTAATGAGTTGCATCATCGCTCTCAAGCACACATCCCAAAAATCAAGGCATCACTTCATGACTCAAAATAAACTGGAAAATACTTATTAGTACCATATAGTTTTCATTCCTCTTTGATTTGTTTGTTTTTGAGACGTTGTTCTGATAAAAGTTTTTATTATATTGAAGAAGTAGGTGAAGATACCTACTACTGAAATAAAATGGATGTAAAATATGTCGATTTGGTGCAAAAATAATTTTGATTGATTTACACAGATACTTAAAAACAGCAATGTTGCTACTCAGGCTGTTAGGGTTTCTGACCCAGCTTAGGCCGTGTCAAAATACTAGCCATGGTTGTTGACAGAGTTAAGCATAACTTGTTAAAATGTACATGCAATACATAGCAAGTCGCAAAGAAATGTTCTATTGCCAAGGTAACTGTCCACAAAGCAGCAAAAATCTTGTTACGCACCATCGAACTTCAATGATGGCACAAACTCCCTTTTTACATCATCCTTCCCTACCAGGGCGATACATGTCTACAGCAAAGTGATGCCACCAACCTTATGGCAGTGCCTACCGTCACCTGTCTACAAGCCAAACAAAATGTATTGCTGCTACATGATGGTCTCTTGTGCCCAAATCTACCCTCATACATTTCGAATCAGCAAAAGCATGACAAGTCAGTAGGTCAACTCACTGATTCATTTCTCTTAGTTGAGGCTTCTTCAGCCACCAATTTGGTTAAACAATATTAATATACAGTAGAGAGACCTGTAAGATATTCATCTGGCTTTACTGTTATGAGCCAGTTTTTTAAAAGCTCTGCCTTTCTATCACAGCCAGCTCCTGCATTACCAGCAAATGACAGGAAAACCTCAGATATTGACTTAATATCCCACACTGAAATGATTAAAAGTGTTGATAGCATTCTCAACCTACCTTTTTTGATTTGTTTTTTTCTAAAGGCTTGAGAACTGTACTTATTTATTGAGATAACCGCCTGCTGACTCTGTAGTACATCTAAATACTATGTTCAATAAGTACGACATATTTTACTTCGCATGTAATAAAATTGACTTATACTATAAAAAATTGGTTTACTTACATAACAATAATTTATTAATGTCCTAGGCTTCTTTTGAACATTATATAAACAATTGGTGTTAATTAATACAATTTTTATTGCCCAAATTTGGGAATTTTTTTGAGGGTTCACAAAATAGTTTGTAACAACATAGCAAATTTTATATAAAGCCTGATGTTGTGCATCAACATGCCTTTTTTAAAGAATATTATAATTAACTTTTGTTTTAGCTTTTTGAACTAGCTGGAACAATTGTCAGCTATCAACCTCATCATATGAAGTTAATGGTAGATAAACTAGCAAACCTCTTCAAGTCCACTGAAATAAACACCGAGGGAGATACCGTCAACAGGAGAATTTTGCAAACTGGTTCAAGGGTAAATGTCGCAAAGTGATAATTAGTGTATAACCATAATTTACATTACTATAATCATAAGTAATCAACAATAGGTTTTGACTTATAAAGATAATGTATATTTGTGAATTCTTTAGGTGGTCACAAAAGTGATATTTTTTGAACAGCTAAACATAGCTAACTAAATGAGAAGCTAGTTTGTTAACAAAAATATAGGTAAAATAAAATATGTTAAACGTTTCTAACATTTTTAGACTTTAATCATTAGTCTACTGTGATACCAGCATAGTTGAAAAAGATTATTGCACCAAAATATTCATTAGATAATTATCTCGCTGCTAGAATTCCTTACTTAAATATGTCAGTTGGTAGGAAACTAAAAATAAGTTTTAAATATTCCATTTTAGCGCAATTAATGAGATAATGAGGTAATAATATGAAATAAGATTTTCATCAGCAGAGTTATTATTTAATTAAATTGAACATACTACATTATCTCATGTTACAAATTGGAAAATTTTGCTTTCGGTAAGCAGGGACGAAATTACAATAGAAGAGTTCAATAATGAAACTATCCGAAAAAATGATGGTAATTTTTTAGGCCGCCCTAAATGGTTACAAATCATCATTACTACCAGTGGTAGATCTTG
Organism: Watersipora subatra; assembly: GCF_963576615.1. Taxonomy (NCBI): domain Eukaryota; kingdom Metazoa; phylum Bryozoa; class Gymnolaemata; order Cheilostomatida; family Watersiporidae; genus Watersipora; species Watersipora subatra. Next base: position 18,697,174 of record NC_088712.1, read on the forward strand.
AAGAAAACTCTACAGCTACCATTGTCACTCAATTGACCAACGGCAGATACGCTGTTAAAACAATCGCATCTAAAATATGCCAATGTAAAACTGTCACAAAGAAAACATTTCAGCATGTGTGTAGATGCAAAAATTGTTTGCTTTATATCTGTATGTTTCCTAAGTGCGACTTCACTGCAAAGTCAGATAACACAGTTTATGGCCACCGTATATTCACACATCTACAAGGAAGCAAAGGTACAGCTCAGAGCCACACTGATCATAAGAAACCCTCAGATTTAACGATAGAAAAATCCTGTTCCTGTGGCACAACCGTTCCAATTACTGATAGGAAAAGCTGGAAATGTAAAAATTGTCAAAATTACCTTTGCATGTACTCAAACTGCTCTAAAGAGGGAAATATGAGGACTATACGATCCCATCAGAGGTATCAGCATAGAAATGAAGAGTTCTCGACTATTAACAAAGAGATGTATTGCGTTTGCAAACAACTAAAGAACAGACAATCTGGGAGATTGTATGCAAAATGCCCCAACTCAAACTGTAACTATATATGGTGTTTAATAGATCGATGTGAAAGGATATTTTTAACAATGACAGCTCTGTGCAGGCATCGAAACATTGACCATGCAACAAGTTGTGCTAAACAAATTAATTTATGTGGGAACTGTGGAAAAGTAGCTAAAAAGAGAGATGGCAATGGCAAAAGCTTTGCCTGCAGAAATTGTGGTTATTTTTGGTGCCTCATCGGTAACTGTACCAGGGAATTCAACACCAAATATAGTCTAGAGATTCACCAAAGATGTGCTCACAAAGTCTGCAGCTAGTCTGTTTGAGATAGCTTTGTTGCTCGGTAAAACCTATTTTAAACCTGATGGTTTTGAAAAAATCAACTTTACAATAGGAATAAAATGTTTATATGATGTATAAAATTAGGATTTAATTATAAATTAATAAAGGCACAAAATTCACAATCAACCTCCATAATTTTTTGTGATCTGATAACGACTTTCCAAAGTCTCTTTTTAAATAAACTAGAAGTTTATAGTAGTAATGAGCTTAATACTATCATGATTAAAGTTCCTTATCAACTTTGCATCCCGGTCTTAGAAGTTACAGATAATAAAGACTTAACCCTTTCACTGCCAAAGACGCATTTATTCGTTTATGCATTTTCTATCGCCGAGTGCCGTAGACACAATTTTGCGCGTTTTCTAGCAATTGCATAGTAGCATAATTTTATTGTTCCTTGACATCATAACCCACAGTCTTTAGGACTTTTATGATATTGACAGTGTTGTCCAAAGATTTATCTATAAACTTACTCTAAAGTAACAAAGCAATTTAAAATTTTTGTTCGAGAATTTCCAACCTAAAAACAAACATTTTTCTGTGTAAGTTTTAATAAGTACAGCGCGAGTCAGAAACCAGACAATTACTCATGTTGATGACATTATAAACAATTCAGATTCAGGTTTTCGGGATTATACAGGTAATTAAAGTAGCCACACTGGCTCTGATAGTGGTGAAACTAATACTTTGTAAGAGTCAGGAGCCTTTAGCTTCATTGCGATCATAGCTTTATATAGCTTTATCATCACACAAAATATAGATACATTAATTGTTCTGCATAGAAGTGTTGTTTAAATTGTTGGCAAAACAAAATATGTAACAAAAATGCTCTAGATATTCTAAAATTTGAAACTGAAAACGATATTGTATGTCTATAATGAACCAATATTGACAAGTTTTTAGTAAAATGGCTGGCAGTGGCCTACAGCTAAATTTGTACATCAATAAACTTATTAGGGATCCAAAATAAGGTGGTGGGCTTCTAGAATCAGCTTCACTCAGACTGCATGATCCTGATGATTGGTCTATACAGCTTTTTTTAGAGTAATCAGTGTTGTCTGAGCTTGCTGAAGAGAATGGGAAAATTATGCAATGTGCTTGTCAAAAACTAATTCAACTTTGTTGAAGTTACCATAAGTTACTGCATTTCTTTTTAGGATTTCGTTTAATGGAAAAGCCAAGGTCACATCCGTCAAGCAGTTAATCTAATTTTTTATTTTTTAATTAAAAATGTTAATTTAATGGGCTCTATTTCTAACCCAATAAAACTACACCGTGTTTTTGAACTATTCAAATGTTTATTCTGAAGTATCAGTTTTTTTAATAACCAAAAAATTATAACATAGCACTCAACTGAGTTTACAACTAGCTTGGTTAAGGTCATGATTAACTAGTTATTCAGGATGAATTATCAGGTCAAATTTTCTCATTATCAAAATAAATTGTTCAATGTTGGACTAAATAGCATGCCCAACAATCATAGCTATATACAAACAGAAAAAAACCACTAACTACATAAGTTAATTTCATATAAATGTTGTTTATATTCAACCACTAAATCGTTTTGATTTCATAAATCAAGTAATTATGTTCGCTTTTGCATCTGTTCTACTCTTTTCAAGACTGTCTTTTCCTCATCAATTTTGATATACTGTAGTTTTATGTCTGTCATAGCACAAATAACTGTTTACTAGTTATTTAACAATAACATAATTTAACAATGACAATTTTATCTTTGTCACAATAAAGTATTGCACAAATAATCAATTGAAAACTGCAGTATACATGCTAAAATCAAAACTAATGAATACCATTAACTTTGTAAACTGATATGGCAAACGCAAGATAGCTCATAGATTATATAAATATAACCAAAAAACCTGCAATTAACAGAGATATATTTTACTTCTGCATTACTTTACATATGTGCTGCATTTAAATAGAATTTGGGAACAAAAATTAAATTTCAAGTTGAAAATTGAGTTGCAATTTGAAAAAGTTAAAATTTCAATAATTGAAAAAATAGTTGAATTAAATGTTGTCTTAGGTCCCTCATTAGCTTCATCATTGTTTTAAGGGTTTACTTTTCTGTAATTGAGACAATGATGGAATGCTTTAATTGGAATTGGTAGCACTGGATAGATGTCTTGAATTTCTTTTAAACTAAAACTGATGAGTTTACCTATAAAAATGTAATTGTTAAGTTAAAGTTGATGTTACCATTGTTCTTTTTTACTTATTTGCAGTCAAATAAGTAAAAAAGCTCGCTCAGGCTACTAAGCAAAGATATTTTTTTATTTCAGAAAACACCCTTAAAAACGATAATATTGTTTCTACGCAGACAATGCGTAGTTTTTTAAAACGATGAAAACGCTGTATTCCCATAAATAGGCTTAATTAAATAAAACCTCTTTATATCTCACAAGCTTTTTTTCTGTTGTTAAAAACTTAAAAAACATTCAAAGCATCCATGATACAATAGTACCATAAATTTAAAATTTTGGAGACATGTGATAACAACATCGGTAGTAACAACCATAGTGTGTAAAAAGATTATATTTACTATTGATATAAAATCGCATTGTTATCTTATGAATAATGATGGAAATACTTACATTATTTCACTTTCTCTTATAAATTGAACCAAAATTTTTCGTGGTAACAAAAAATCTATAAACAGAAGTGACAGGTATTTTTCAAACAAAGTTTAGAATTTTTATCTCATATTGACAGTATTTAATGTACATTGACCAGATTTGGTAACAGGGCCGCTAAAGACTAAAATCGAGTTCAACTAATGGTAGTTTCAACTCGCTCATACAGCTGCGCACCCAATACATGTATGATTCTTATTTTTTAGTTTTAAACAAAGCAGTTAAAAAGTTAGTCACTTTTATTTGTGCAAACTCTTTAATCTATCGTTATTGCTGACTGCATGAAATATTGAGGCAATTTTCTAGAATGTATTGAAAAATGAAAATGGCAAAAACAGTTTTTCTAATAACAGCACCTAAGAATATTTATTAGCAGTATTTTTTTTTATTTTACAGTAGTGCTGACTTTTTTCAACCCAACTTTTCTAGCTGTGTTTAAATATAAATGAATTAGCAAGTATATTCTGAGTGCTGATGAAAACTTTTTTTATGTGGTATTCCTTAGGAAGTTGTTTACATTGAAATATTTTTATAAATAAATGATAACTCAATCTCAATGAATGTTAAACAATTTACAATTGGGTACACAGTCTTTGCTATTGGTAGAAAACAAAGAAGTTCATTTAATATTTGTGAGGGAAATCTCTTGTTAAATAAAATACAACAAAAATTTTCAATTTATTGCATTATTTTCAACTAGTGTTTTTGGGACATTTATTGGTTTCTGCCTGCACAGTTGGTACTTAAATGTAACTGAAAACTAGTTAACAGCATACCGCTTTAAAAAATATGACAGTTGAATGATTTAAAACATACAAAATATTACAGTGTCTTTTTTAAACTTTATCATTTTGAATGATCTTCCGCTTGGGAACCGGTCTGTAAATATGTCTAAAGTCCGGTTGGTTGTAAGTGGTCAATGTATTTACGGTAATTTAATGAAGCCATATGAATATGTAGTATCTCAGTATATGTTTATAACTGGGTGTAAAATGATATGCTAGGCCTCTCTCAAAACTATATCATTTTTATTTTTCAACAAACAAAAGAAAATAATATATATATTTATATATCATTTATGAAGTTATGAAATCATATTTTAATTTTGATTATTAACCGAAGTTGAAGCTATTACTGTTTGAGAAAAGATATTGTATGCCAGACTTTCATAACTTTTGTCTGAGTAAAAAAAAATTCTTGAGAGGAGAAAGTGGTGAAAATAGAATATTAAGAAATGATATGACAAATTGTGTAGCTAAAGGTTTGAAATAAACTAGCCATTTGCAATACTTTGAAGTCAGTTTAAAATGGTAATAGTCTAGATGTAGATTTTATACTATGGGTAGTCTTGATGCAACAGAAAAAGTTGTGTAGATAATAATGAATGAAGATACATGCTCGGGTATGAAGTGAAGAGTCCTGAAAAGGATAAGAATAGAAAAAAATGAACGATGCATAGATATAGCAACAAAGAATCGTAAATCTCAAAATATGGAACAAAAAGTGAAAAACAAAGTTGGAGATTTCTCGGTAAAATTGCAAGCATAGCAATTTACAAATAAAGGCTCACTCTCATTCCAATAGTTTTCTTGTGATCTAGAATGTCATTCACCAGCAAGTTGTGGATATGCAGGCATATATATATATGAAGGCTAGATATTTTAGTTATGTCAAAAGTTGAATTAACACAAATATGCTAAATATTAGCTACAATAATTGGGTATCAGGTCACTTACCCCATGGCCACTTACCCCCTGGCCATATACCCCCGGTCATTTACCCCCTGGTAACATACCCCCTAAGCTATATACTCACAAGTCATTTACCCCCTCCCCATGATATCTTTGAAGAGTGAATGACAGGTGGATGCATTGAACCTGGAATTATCTCTCACATTCATAATGATAGACTTTGAAAATGCTATTAAAATGCTCTTCACACTGTATTCCCGATACTGCAATACAAGGATGCTTTTATCATCTATCACAAGCAATCTACAGGAAAGCTCAAAATAAAGACCTCCAGGTCCAATACCATAAATATGTATATCCGTTCTATGGCAGCTCTCACACTCGTGCCTGTAAATGACATTGCGGAATCATTTGAGACATTTTCAGATAACATACCTGAAGTCGCCCAACAAGTTGTGGACCATTTTGAAGACACGTACATTGGGCGACAACAACGTAGAGATCGACGTGAACCGAGATTTCCTCACACAATGTGGAGTATTCACGAAAGAGTTGTTAACAATTTGCCTCGCACAAACAATAATGTTGAAGGATGGCACACACACATGCAAGCAAACATCAGTGCCTACCATCCCAACTTCTGGCATTTCTTGATCATACTTCGTAGAGAGCAAGCACTAAATGAAGTCACCATCACCCAAGTGATAGCTGGTGAACCAGCATCAGCACAAAGGGCAAAATATCGAGCTATACAGTATTGCAGAGACTACAGACAATAGTTGTGTATTATGACAACAGACCAATTTTTGAGTTCTTACGTGGTATAGCACACAAAATTCAAATGTAATTTCATGATTGTCTAAAATATATGTCCATACATGTACTTGTTTTGCAAATGCATGTAAATTGCTGTCTGTTTGTATTAAAATAAAATTTCGTGATTAGATTGTAAATAAATGCATATATTTTTAAGTGTCTTTTTAATTTTTCATTATTAACCACTAATTGAACCATGATAAATTAGCAAGTGGTTCATGTGATTTAAACCAAAAATTAACCGGTTTAAGTTAAACTGTATTATGTGTTATGTGGAGGGTACTTGACCTGGGGGGTGTATAGCCTAGGGGGGTATGTGACCAGGTGGTAAATTACCGGGGGTATATGGCTAGGGGTAAGTGGCCAGGGGGTAAGTGACCTAAAATCAATAACTGTTAGGACAGTTACAGGGTTGATTTTGACTTTGGGAAACAATTCAGCAAGTAAAAACCTCAACGGAAGAATGATAAATGTCACAATTTTTCCAAATTGATATATGGCCATTTTAAAGTTCAAAAACTTTCCTAGAGAGAGAATCCCAACTTTATATCATGGAAACCTTTTAGCTGTTTTCACAACATGGCCTAAATTAAAACCACTACACAAATATTGATCATGTTACTTTGGAAAGCATTGACACCTCTTTACATATTATGTTTTATTAGGTGATAATGTTACAATATTATAATGTTCTGACTTTGGACACTATATTGCAGTAAAATATGGAGTTTAAAGCCTCTAAATTTTAACCAAACAAAAAACCGGTGGTTCTTAAAACATGCTCTCTATTGAAGACTACTTCATGATCACCATGCTTTGCGACATAATTATTTTTAGCAGTTGAACATAAAAATTTGGTCAAAACATCACATATGAGTACTTCTCATAGGACAACTTCATTATTTTCCAAGGTAATACAGACTATCCTCTTTTGTTTGGAATGACATGCAAGCATGGAGGCCAAGAGTATGCTTCTTTAACCATAGCAAATCTCTGGCTTGTTGCATCAAAACTGATCACTCTGATTGGACGAGTGAGGAAAGGGCAAGTCAGGCTTGTAAAGACTTTTCAGGTTATTGGTCCAGGCTAAGAGGTGTTCTTGCGTAAGTTTGATTCCATTGAGGAAAAATGGCAATTTTCTGCAATGTTTATGTTCATGCCACCAATCTTGTGGCATTTCAGCAGGGTTTTTTGGTTATCACACTCCATGTATGAGTAACCTCAAAAAGAGAATACAGTCGAAATATTGCTGAACCATTGTTTTAGACGTACTAGGTGGTGCATGTACCGGAGTACAATGTAGTTTTTGTACCGGCCGGCACACCAGTCACAGAACACAGCGAGACTTTGAACATCAGGTGAACAGGCCTCAACAGAGGGATTAAGCAATGAACAGCCATCATCTGATCCTTTCTTGGCTGCCGTTTTGTCATATACATAGAAATGGGATTTCCCTTAGCCAAGCCCATGCATGTTAATTGATATGCATGTTAACTGGGTTTTTAGTATGCGTCATTTGTGCTGATGTTTGGGACAGGGAGATTCTTTTGGTAATTCATGCAAATTGCTATAGAGGTGCAGTCTTTTTAGTCCTGCTCATTCGCTTGCCGCTTGTGCCTGTAAAACTGGTTTGCCTTTGTTAGGTTTAGGGTGTTGTCAGCTAGCGCTTGTGAGAGCTGTTTGGCCAGTGACTCAACTCCTGGTTTCTCCTTCAGCTGAGTGTCAATCAGGGATTTATTGGCTCGAAACTCATCCTACATGGAAAATGTGTCTGTGCGTGGACATCCGGAGAAAATGTTGTATTTGTTTACAATGCTTTTCCTCCCGTCCTCATAGCTGCACTTTGTGTTTGGGTTTTTTAACGTGTTGAAAAACTTTTTCTGGTTCAGATCTGCTAGAAGATAAATTCGTCCGCGTTTTTCTGTGCCATAATGAGACAATTGATCTCGAATCGACTCAATGTGTGCAAAGGAGCTTAGCCATTCCATCTGGAAGCTTGTTTGCAGCATTACCATGCTTTACCCGATTAGCAACTGGCAAATTGTCTGAAATTAAAAAAATCATGCTTCCAGAAAGTCTTTTCAATAAATTAATCTGTACCAAAAACCCATGTATGTGTTACATGCAGGTAAATGCTACTCAATACACTCATGCAAATTCGCCTTTCATGCTGTGAGATCGGTAGGCTTGAAATGTTTTTTTCAACCTGTTGTTGTGAGAGCATCATTGATAGGTTGAACTCGTCGATCTGTGATTTCAAACCAAGAAAAGAAAGGTTTGTGTCAAACTTGGACCTCTTTCACAGGGTCATGCCTAGAGACTTTCAAGCTGCATGTGTATGAGCTGTTGTGAAACTCTGCCCCTGTGTCATCAGATATTTGAGATTGCATTCGTTTGACTTCAGCGATATAATTAAGGCCTGATAAATAAGCCAATTGCTCGTCTTGTCATTGAAACCATTTGAAAAGCCTAGAAGATAAGTTAAATAATTTATAACAACTGATCCACACCAAAGAAATATATTCTTCAATAAAATAGTTACTTACCTTAAAATTCACTGAAAATGTATTATATTATTGTACGGGTAAATTACTTCTTTTTTTGAGCACTCCAAAATTAAACAAAAAAAACAGGTACTAACAGCTATAGACTATGAGGAGACTACAGCTTTTTTCAAACATCTATTTGACTTCCCAATTGTTGCACTGAGTGTTTTACAGGGGAACCAAGTTTATTATAGATTTAACTAATGAAAGAACCAAATTAATTTTTGTCAATATTTAAGACAGTAAAAACAGTAGGAATCACTCAGTAAGGGGTTTTCTCAATCTAAAGTGCTGGTGATCTTGAAGCACTTCAGCTGCAAACTCAACTGCACTGAAAACAACAGTACATAGCTGGATGTTGTTTTAGGCCTAGAGTAGTCATTCTTAGTCTGACCCTTAAATAGTGCAGATTTACTTTCTACAATCCTCTAACAAACTTTGGCGAAACGATTCATAGCCACCCTAAGTATCTCAGCATTCCCCATATTTTTGACTGCTGCCTAACGCTTGGCTTTTAGCCTAATCATCTCTTCATCAAAATTCATCAAAAGGTACCTTCTTTTCCTCTCCGCAATCTCCACTAGCTGTCTCTCATAAACATTTATGTCTAAAATTATTTGGCTGGACGCCCTCAGCTAAAATTCGTACCCATTCCTCGTTACAGACACTGGTTTAGCTGATATCTTAGCACATTTATCCACTCCAGCATGACTGTGTTCCAACATACTCCAAAAACTTGTTTACCTCTCTAGTGCTCTGAGCTGTCCTCCTCAACTAGGTATCAATCCCACTGTTTTATTAATCCCAATGTTTTAACTATCAATAACCACTGTTTTATTGCTGGTTTCCAAGATATTTCTGTTACTATTATTAGTTAATTCCTTTACTGCCCACTTTTATTATTTCCTATTACTGTGCACTCATTACTCTTTCTTTTCTTGGTTCCAAGATCCACAATATTCAATCCTAACAGCTTTACTCAACATCTTTTGCCCAGTCAGACTTCCACATTTTTTTATTGCAACCTGTTTTGCTCCTTGACATCTTTTGAAATATGACAACTCACCTTAGCAGTAATGATAGTTGATAAACTTGGCTTAACTAGGTTATCACCTCTACACTTTTCAACAGACTCAGATTTGCTCTAGCATTACGCTTACGACAGCCAAATTATATGGTTCCTTAAACTAAGTTAAGCCCAACATTTTTATTCTCAATTATTTTCCATGTAGACTTTAGCATCCTTAGTCTTGTGTTTACTTTTCAAATGAATGACATCATTTTTAACCATGTTCAAATCACTACAATCAAAATTTTCTAAATATGTTTTTGGTTTCTTTACCTAAAAGTTTAACATGCTGGCTGGTTACTATCAGCTCATCGGCCCAAGTATCAAACATAAACTCAACATTTTTCTCTAAACTTTCAATTACGGCAATATTCTTTGATTTAATAACTGGTAATCTTTATTACCAGTCGTTATTTAGTAATCTCAATATTTTACTCATAGCAAGCAAATCTTACAGTTCTGTCTCTGCTACTGTCACTGTACATGGCAACACATATATTTGTCTCTCATCTCTCATTCTGACTGTCTCTCATACCTGTTCACTATATTCAATATATCTTTTAGCTCGTAATGTTTTCTGTTCTTTTACCTTTTTCTATTACCATCTCAAGTCCCCTTCTTTTAATAACTGTTGTGCGTATTCATCTTTTGCTCATCATACCTATTGTCTCTTTTACACCTGTTTATAGCTTTATCCCTGCATCTACTCCACTCATATCTATCTCATATCTCTGCGCTTTTTCTGTATCTATACCTTCCAAATATGTATCTTGACAGCCATATATATTGTAGCTTCTGTAAAGGCTACCTACTAGCTTACTTTAGCAGCTCGTAGCTTATACCTTGCTTATCAATGCATATCTCAGCAATATGGGGATGAATTACCTCGTTTTCCACAACAAAAAATTTTTATTGGAAGGATAACTTCACAACTTATAGACACCTATGATTGCAATTATACTAACCTCTGTCTTGACTACATTATTCACAACTTTCTCCCTATCTACAACTATACCTCTTATTGCTATTGTCGCTATGGCAAGAACAAGACTACTCTTCCGACGTTGCTACATTCTCAAATCATCATCCCATACCTACCATCTCACTCATTACTCTTATTACCACCATACTTTTTACTACTTCTAAGACTAGTTTTAAGAGACTATCTACCACCTGAAATATATATTTTATGACCATCATTAAACATCTGTGCGTGGCTGTCATACCAAACATCTCTGCTATCATCCTCTTAATTTCACTTATCAAATAACCACATCTAATCTAAAGAACTTGTAGAGTTGAGGCTCTAAATAATCTTTCAAAGTTAATTGCCATCTCATGAGATCCCAATGCCTAACTTAATATACCCGAATATGTTTAAATATTTGGGTGTATTAAATATATATATTTATTTATATATGTTTAATATACATCAACTCTTGCCCTTTTCTACACTTATCACTTTGCCCAATGGCTCTAAAAAACTAAACTAACTTTTTTCTTTCAATTACGAACCCTAAGCATTTTTTAAACTAATAAAATTTTGGCTCAAATAAAACAAATTTGTGGCCAATCACATGTTAGCAATAGAAAGAATTTGCTAGAAAGTTCCATTTCTACTTATGTTTTAAAACAGGAAACCAGATTGCTATTGTCATGGCAATAGCAAGTTCACCGTGCAATTCCATGCAAAGGAAGCTTCAAAATATTAGCGTGAGTGAAAGTCACAAAAAGGTTTTGTATTTATCCTGCAGAGTATTCTGTTCAAAATAATATATATTTTTAGGTACAAAAATGTATGTATAATTGATTCTCAAGGTATTGCATAAATACCTGTATAGCATGCTTTATGGAGTTGTGCATATTTTAACACTGCTAATATGTTACATAACAACACAAAAAAACATCCCAAATTTTTCAACACTGGCAGTGGTTGCTCGGAGACCATAATTTTATTGATGAACAACTTGCAATTTGACTTATTCAACAGCTACATTCAAATTAGCCTAAACAAATATTGTACTTAGCTTTGCAGATTGTTTAAATAAAAAGAGAATGCATTTTTAAGTAAGTTATGATATGAATTTTATGGTTTCATCCAACAATTGTGGAAAATAGATTATATAAAAATGGCACACAAATTGACCCAAGCTCTACAACAAGAAACTAATGACAATCATATGTATGCTGAAACTAGGGAAGTCTTAAAGTTGTATATTTGGTACAGGTAATGTTGAATCATTGAAATGTTATAAAACAAAGCATAACATTTTATATTTATATAAATTTATTGTATTGTTTTTTTTTATATAATTTTACTCAAAGACAATTAGAGAGGTTGTTTCATAGTACTGTAGACACTTCTATAACAAATACCTTCCAAAAACATAAACACCAAATAACATATATTATTTATAGGGTGTTTTTGTTTTTGCACTACAAAAATTTCTTGCTAACTTAAGGTGTTTTGTCGGCGACTTTTCAAGTTTAATTCAAAGGGTTACCAGTTTCATTGCACTTGAAAAAAAAAAATTATGTGTGTATTGTGTTATTTCTATTAAAAATACAACTTCCAGTACATTGTACTCGGTCTTGATAGATCGTCAGATGTGTCGGCCAAAAAATAGATAGCTGCGCAATTCTTCATTAATACTCAATGACAATCGATTGCCGCAAAAGTTACACCCTCAATCTACCGATTTAAATGTCATGAGTTGGACTATCATCAAATTTTTTTTTTTCTAACCATCAGTTGTATGTACAGATAGAAAAAAACAGGGAGTACCACTTTTTATAGTGATCATACTTCAGTGTTTTTTACTATAGACATAACAGTGTTTACAGGTATATTAGTTTCACTTTTTGTGATAGACCTCAATGTTAAAAAAACTAAACAAATTGTATTGAAAATTTACGCTCATCATAAAATTATTGTAAAATTTCTGCAGTCATGTTCTATGAACCCGGTTGAATTTATCAGAAATAGTAAAAGTCTGTCGGTGGAAACTAATACAATTAGCCCAACTAATATAAAGGTAAGCCTAGTCTTTCTTTTTCACATGATCAAATGCATGAGCTTGAGAAGATTACATAATAAATTAGGCCATTTATATGTAATTACCTGTTTGTACAACATAAAATTCCTATCTATTTACTTCTAGACTTTTACTAGCACATTGTAGAAGTGCCTACTGTAGCAATTGTTTTAAAATTATATGAAAATTTCTGCCTAAAGTTAATTGTGCTTCAGTTAGTCTGCTAGCTCTAGTTTAGTTAGTTGTGAGCAGATTTGGAAGAAGTTTAAATGATTTTGATTAAAAGTACTCTGGAAAAGTTTTTAAATTCTTTTTTATATTTTATTGTTAATGAAAGTTTTTTATATTAATAAACTTTTTTCGCCCAATATATAAAATTCATTTAATATTTTTAACACTAAAAATATAAAGTAAAATATACCTGAAATATACAAAAGGTATTATGAACAGTCCTAGATCAAAGTTTTGTATGTTTTAATAGCTGAATCAAAGCTCGAAAAAAGCTTTTAAACTGTTTTTGGAATAGTCCATACATAGCGATTGGTATAGTCTAGCAGCTCTAGAACTTATAGTCTGGTCATATAACTTGGTTGACACTTGCTAATGAGAAGGAATTGTTGGAAGTTTTGGTCCTTACAAGTTGAAACAATCCCTGAATAAAATAACGATATTCAAGCAAAAGTATAGGATGACTTTTTTCTTTTTAAAATCTGTTGCTAAGAAACCTGCCAAACTGATTGAGAATAAACATTAATTTATCATAAAAACATGACTATACTGGCAGATTATATGATATAGATACAACATATTTGGCAGCATTAACTCATATCTTCAGTTAGAGACTTCTTTATCTCCTAAAAATAGTCCCCTAATGCTGCAGGCTGCTGCTAGTACAAATAGTTACAGATACTAGTTATTTGATGTCACGCAATGCATTTAAAACTAACATATACTCTAAAATTAGAACTAAATTTGATGATGCATGTTACTGGGCAAATTCCATTAACAAAGATTTTAAAACACCATTGATCGTTTTAGGTTACAAGCAACAAGTTCAAAAATATATCACCATAACAAGCAAAAATTCGACAAGTTTTTGGTGGATGAAAAAAAGCCCTCGCAATGTCAAGAGAATTTTATGACTACTCTTCTGTCTATAGGTATCTGTTTAATTATTATCTCATCTGTTCCTCTCAAATAAAATGTTTTTTGTACAATAATTATTTACCTGTGATTTGAGAGTTCTGTTTTTATCTGTAACAAAACATGAAAATCAATTTGATTTTTCTTGAAAACCTTTTTGCACTGTGACCTAGATCTTACCATAAAGTTAATTTTAGTTATACATAATTATGTTAATCTTTGCAATACAATGGTTTTGATTCATGATAGTTTTCTCTTAATGTTTGACTCCATCATATTAAAATAGGTGACAAGTCTGAAATTAATTATATTTGAACAGATTACATCCCAACCACCATAAATAGCAAAGTGAAAACTAAAGATTACTAATAGAAGTGATCTAGTATCTAAAGATGGACCCTTTGAGTGAATCTTGTTGATCAGCTGACCAACAAGCAATACTGGAATAGCCTAAAGTGTGGCAATGTGCGAATAATAAAAAAATTTAAGCACAAAAGTTAGTGTTGATTGCTAAATTTACTTTCTATCAATTAGTAATTTTTACCCAAAGATATTTAGTAAATAAAACTAGTAACTTGAGCAAGTATAAATTTTTGCTGCAATATAAGTTGATAATTAAACTTACATCAGCATTAGAAAAAAATATTACCTCATGATCTCGAATACAATCATTAACATGAAGCAGGCTTTGCAATGCTAAAATCATCAATGGTTGGCAGATGCTATACGTACGACTATGGTTTATCCAATGTATACTCAATTTAATGTGTAGTGGTTGCCGTATTTGTTTGCAAAAAATGTTCCTAGTTCTGATGAACAGCAAAGTGTACTTTGTGTTGAAATATTCTAATATATATAACCGTAAAACCCAACTGACTTTTACAATCACAGGCATGTAAATGTGAAATTAATAAATGCTTCCATGAATCCTATCATTAATAAAATTTTACATTTTAATTTTTAGTAACCCTGCCATGCTCTTTTTGTTCAATCAACAATGTGGAGTTGTTTGCATAGGCAAATAATTGTATTGATTTTGGTGAAGGAAAAAGTGCCGGAAAACTTTACCACAGCTGTAAATAGAGAGCTGAACATCTCCGATTGTAAAATAGTATTTGATTGCAGACATATATAACATGTATGAAACATTACGATTCTCGATTACGAGTTTCCAACTCTCATCACTTTTTGTGTTACGCTATAAGCACAAGGTCGTTCAACTCTCTAACTATGAGTCTTATTCTTCAGAATTTATTAGCTTTGCTATCCCATTGACCTTACCAATATATCTTATGTTTTTCTTATTATATGTTCAGTTTATTTCATGAATGACTGAAATATGTAGTTGCATGTTTTTAGCAAAAAACAACTTTATAGAAAGTGACAAAGACGAGGTTGAAACCGTTGGAGCACTATGTGCAGATTTTAATAATGACGAAATAGCAGAATGCTTAGATGAATCGTACAAAGTTTTGTTTACAGACGGAATAGTTTGTTGGGAAAAAATCATTCTGGTAAATATTTTTAATTATAAGGTATTTTATTGCTTGTACGTTTTCTCAGCTCCCTAGTCCAAGCATGAAGTTTAAATCAATAAATTCGGGTTCAGAAATACTCAATAAAGTTCACATAACTGCCTTGTATATCGGAACTGGAAGTGAACATTTATATTTTAATTTAAAAATTTATATGTGAGATCCACTTACTGATTTAGTTGGTTGTAGCTATCTATATATATGTTCTGCATCACTCTATGCCATAAAAACTGGTAAAAACCCATTTTGTAACACGCATTGACTTTTTTAAGGTACAATACTAACTAAACCAACACATAAAGCATTGCATTGTGTCTTTTCTACCGACAAATATAAATAAATCTATTATATTGAGGGTTTCTAGTTCTGAAGTAGCAATAAAAGCCATTAGGTCCTTCCGGTAGCTCCACCATCTGCTTGGAACAAAAACCAAAACCATTACAAGCAGTGTACTATGTAAATAAAGTCTTAGTATATATTGTTCTCTATAATTAATTCATTACTATTTAAAAATTAATTCTTAGACTGACATACCTGCCAGGTAGAGTAATCATTTTATATCAAAAAGTGAAAGTTTGTATCAGTTAAGATGATTTTTTTATTTGTAGTCTACAATAATACTCTAAATGGGTTTCTAAATTTTTGGCCATTGTTTGTTTGTATGTTTGTTTGTATTTTCATCAAAGAATAAAAAAAAAACATAATAGAAAAATCAATCCATATTTAATGATGAGGGCCCACGTGCACAATAGCGTAGCTAGTCGAGGTGCAGAGCCCGGGTAGACAGTCAACAAAAACAAAAGTTCATTTACTGCAAAAAAAGCTATGTAAGAGAGTCAAGGAGCCATTGTTACAGAATAGTTCGAAAAACAGTGTGATTTTCATTCCGCCTCAATTTGACCGGCAGTTTATTCCAGGCAGCCGCCAGCTGGTAAGCACAATGCCTGTGGCCAACAGCGAAGGTCGAAGGTGGCAAGGGAAGAGAAAATTGAGAGTTTCTGGCATCATAAGGTGGATCTGGCTTAGATTTAACATAGCTTTTAAATTCAGAATGAGCCAATGTGCAAATACGTGAAAGATATAATTCATGAATAGGTAGAATATTTGCTTTTTTGTAAAGATCAGAAGTATGATAGGTGGGGGGTTTATTAAAAATTATTCTCAATAGTCGATTTTGAATTACCAAAATTTTATTTAGGTGACTCCGTGGTGCATTTCCCCAAGCCTCAATACAATAGATAATTTTACTGTTGATCAGACTGTTGTAAAGCAAAATCAAAACATTTCTAGGTAATAATCCTGATGCTATATAAATCAGACCCAAGCTTTGTCTAAGTTTTGAATGGAGGCTGTAAATATGGTCTTTCCAGCTTAGTGAGCTATCAATGATAATTCCAAGAAATTTACCGTTATCTGAGTAATTCAGTTGTCTGTCATTTAAATAAACCACTTCGTTTAATTGAAATCTGTTTTGAGGATTTTTAATTATCATATAATTAGTTTTATCTACGTTTAACGTCAGTTTATTAGCAAAACACAAAAATTTTAACTTCTCTAGGTTCAGGTTGATTTGAGCCATGTCCCTATTTAGATTGTTACTCTCAAAAAATAAAGTGGTATCGTCTGCAAACAGAATTGTTTCAAAAGAATATGCGTTATTACGCATATTCCATGTGCACATGCTGAGTGCTTTCCAATAGGTCCATAATACTGTTTGGTTTTAAAACTCTGTCCGGTTCTTGAGAGCCAGAGCTTTTAAACACCCAGCGGCAGGCTGGTTGGTTCAAAACTAAAGAAATCCTTGACATGATCAGACATATTGCTAGTGTAATTATAAATTAATATCTTAGTACAAAATATATTTTTATCTGTTTGTTTGAGTTGAATCTTCAGTATTCTAAGTAGAGTTTAATGTCAACTTTAAATTTTTATCTGTAAGTATTACAAAATAACTAGTGCTTTCTTGGAAAACAAAATATTTTTATTGACAATTCTCTTTGAGCATATTAAAGCAACCACAACCTTTGCTAATTGCTTGGTGCTTGCACAACATTAAAGCTTGACTGTCTTTCTCAATGTGTGTCTGTCAACCCTGGTCAAATTCTCCAACAATCGAAAAACTTTTATTAAATTTATACCAATGAGCTCAAAATACAATGAATTCTGGTACAGCATTAGTGAAAAAATCTAGCAACCCACACCATTTTTCACCAAACAGAAAAAAATTGTTTCACTGCTTTTTGGGCAAAAACCATAACAATTCGTACATTTTTCTAAATTTGAAAAAATATTCACATTAGCATCATAGCTATTGAGCTTGCATTCATCACCACTTCATGACTTAAAATTAGCAGTAAAATACTTGCTAACACCATCAAAATCTTTATTTCGATTTGATTTGGTTTTTTTCACAGTGAAACCTTCTGCAATAAATAATAACTTCCAATAAAAATTGTTATTATGTTAAAGAAAGTAGATAAATATACTTGAAAATTATTAAAAACATCATTGAAATTGTGTTAATTCTGCGCAAGAATTAATTTGATCGGTTTACGCTGTCACTTAGAAACAACATCTGTCAACAGAGCCACATGAATGCCGTTATTTCCGATTGCTAAGGTTTTTGACGCACCTTGAGCAAGCCAGAATGCTAGCCGTTAAAGTTCAAAGGGTTGAGTATAATTTGTTAAAATATACATGTCGCAAAGAAATTTGCTATTATCAAAGTAACTGTACACAAAGCAGCAAATATTTTGTTACGCAGCATCAAACTGCAATGATGGCTGCAAACTCCTTTTTTACATCATCCTTCCCAACCAGGGCAATACATGCCTATGCATAATGATGGCACCTTGCATAATGATCTCATTGACCTTATGACAGTGCTTACTGCAATCTGCATACATGCAAAACAAAAGGTATTGCTGCTGTCCGATGGTCTCTTGTGCCCAAACCAACACGCACATATTTTTAGCTGTAAAAGGGATGACAACTCAGTAGCTCAGCTCACTGGCTCTTATAATTGTGGCTTATTCTGTCGCCGATTTGGTTCACCCATGATAATATAGAGATACCTGTAAGACTGTCTTCCAATTTTTTGGTAAAATGCCAGTATTTCAACAGCTCCGGCTTTCCATATAAGCCAGTCCTTGCTTTACTAGCCAATGACAGAAAAGCCTCTAATATTGAATTTTTATACCACATTACAAGAAATAAAATTGTCGATAGCATTCACAAACTACTTTCAGTGTAAATAAACTACCTTAAAATGTTTAAGATTTTTTTTTTACTTAACAAGATAACCACTTGCTGACTGTGTGGTACGTCTGAATATATTTTTTCAATTAGTACATCATAATTGACTTTGTATGTAACAAAATCAATTGATACCTATGAATTGATAAGTTGGTTTAGTTACATAATAAGAATTTATCAATGTCACTTGCCCCTTTTGAACATCATTAAAATAATTGGTGCTAGTCAATGTAAAGGTTTAATTGCTTTGATCTGAAAAATGTTTTAAGGGCTCAAAGAATGCAACTTATTTTCTGTAAGAATCATAAAAAGTTTTTGTACTGTGCTGTGCAGTAATATGTATTTCCTCAAAAAGTATGTTATAAATATCTTTTGTTTCAGCTTTTTGAACTAGCTGGAACTATTATCAGCTATCAACCTCATCATGTGAAGTTAATGGTAGATAAACTGGCAAATCTCTTCAAGTCCACTGAAATTAACACCGAGGGAGATATTGTTAACAGAAGGATTTTGCAAACTGGTTCATGGGTAAATTGTTGGAGAATGAGAATTGGTATATAGCCATAATTAATGCTTACATAATTATAACTAATCAGCAATTGGTATTGACTTATGAAAATAATGTATTTTTGTGAATTCTTCTGGTGATGACTACAGGGATATTCTTTGACCAGCTAACAATAGCTAACAAAACGAAAAACTAGTTTGTTAATGAATACAACATAAGGGAAATAAATATGTAACACATTTCTAAAATTTTAGACTTTAAACATTGTTTTACTATAAAACCAGCATAATTTTAAATGGCTATTGTACTAATGTATTCATTAAAAAATTAAATTATTGCTACAACTTGTTACTAATACATTTAGATTGGTGTGAAGGCTCAAAGTAGGTTTGGTATAATTTTTTAATCACTATTACTGAGATAATAAAGCACCAAGAACAAATAATATTCCCATCAGCAGATTTATTATTTAACTAAATTAAACACACTCAATTATTTTAGGTTACAAAGTATTGAATTTACTTTCAGTAACGAGTGACGCAAATACAATAAAACAGTACAGTAGTGAAACCTTCCATAAAAAATGTTGAATTTTTTAGGCCGCCATAAATGGTTACAAGTCATCATTTCTACCAGTAGCGGATCTTGAAGAAAACTCTACAGTTACCATCGTCACTCAATTGACCGACGGTAGTTACGCTGCTAAAACACTCACATCTAAAAAATGCCAATGTAAAACTGTCACAAAGAAAACATTTCAGTATATATATAGATGCAAAAATTGTGCCTTTCATATCTGTATGTTTCCTAAGTGTGACTTCACTGCAAAGTCAGCTAACACAGTTTATGGCCACCGTATATTTAAGCATCTACAAGGAAGCAAAAGTACAGCTCAGCGCCACACTGATCATAGAAAACCATCAGAATTAACAATAGAAAAATGCTGTTCGTGTGGCACAACCATTCCAATTACCGATAAGAAAAGCTGGAAATGTAAAGGTTGTCAAAAGTATATCTGCATGTACTCAAACTGCTTTAAGAAGGGAAATATTGGGACTATACGAGCACATCAAAGTTATCAGCATAGGAATGAGGAGTTATCAGACATTAACAAAGAGATGTATTGCATTTGTAAACAAATAAAGAACAGAGAATCTGGGAGATTGTATGCGAGATGCCCCAACTCAAACTGTAACTATATATGGTGTTTAATAGATCGATGTGAAAGGATATTTTTAACAATATCAGCTCTGCACAAGCATCGAAAGATAGACCATGCAAAAGGTTGTGGTAAAAAGATTAGTACATGTGGAAACTGTGAAAAGGTGGATAAAGAGAGAGATGGAAAAAGTAAAAGCGGTGTGTGTAGAAATTGTGGTTATTTTTGGTGTCTCATCGGTAACTGTATCCGGGAATTCAAGACAAAATGGAGATTAGAAATTCACCAAGGAAGTGCTCACAGTATTTAGCTGGTCTTTTGAGATAGTTTTTTTGCTTGGTGAAACCTATTTTAAATCTAATAATTTTAGAAAAGTCATCCCCACAATGAAAGTATACTATTTGTATAATGCATACAATTTGAACTCAATTCTAAAATGAGCAAAAGCACAAAGTTAATAATCAACATCTACAATGTTGATAAAATTTAAAAAAAACTTCACAAAGTTTATTTCTAAACCAACTTAAAGTTTATACTAGTAATAATCTTAATAATATCAAGATTCAAAATTATTATTAATTTTAAACCCCCGTCTTAGCAAGTACAGTCAAAACTAGTAAAATAACATTGATATGAATGCATTAGTGGAATACACAGTGTTGCTCAAATATTAAAAATCAGCCGATAAAAAATGATAGGTAATGTAATTGTCCATCACATGCCATTATCTTGGGACATTTCTAATTTTACTCTACCGCTTTCCGTGACGGTGTGCCATCACAAATAGCACTAGGGTATTTCCACCAATATAGCACCATATATTGCCTAACGAATTCATCAAGTTTGAGTGGCCGACTGGTAAGGGATACGACTGGCGAATGGTAGGGTTCCAAGTCAATTTATCTGCTACACAGATTATTCAATACAAGATTTTATTAGCTATAACTGGACATGTACTGGCTCAAACTTTGAAATATATATAAAATGTGTAATATATATATATATATTATACATTTTATATATATATTATATATATATATCTGCATTGGTATTTGGCATGATTATTTGCCAACAGTGAAAGGCATGAAGCTGGATTGGCATCAAATTTATTTGAGAGATACATGTATATATATATATATTTGAAAAATTATTGCGAAAAAAGTAAATATTTAGTATTTGCGCTACAAATTTGTTTCGTGCGAAGCACTCATCAGACGCGATTGTACTAAAATGAAAAGCTTTACCGAATGTGCCAAAATATCAGAAATGGGCTCGCTGTGTTAATCATGTAATTTAGTGCTAAGTGTAACCGAAAAGATAACTCCTAGCATGTCTGCAATTAGAAGTCAATTCATTTCTTATATTTAACGTGCCTAAGTGTGGTTTGCATATTATGAAGTATTTTTCTAGTAAACATAATTTGCATCGTTTTGTTTTGTTTGTATATGGTTGTGCTTGAGCTAATATTTTCCATGTTATGTTGTATGTTGAGTTGCTGTCTTTCAACTTCCAAATGTGCTTGCTCAATTCTGTGTGGTGTTGTTTGTTTTTGTGGTTAAACGAGGCTTTATGGTTGCTGTATCTAGTTTTAAATTCGGTTGAGCAAAGTCCTATGTAGGTCGCTACGTGGTTGTTTGTATTGTTGCTCACTGTTGCTTGATATATCACATTTTTGGCTCTGCATTTTCCTTCCCAAGGGCAGTTGTTCTTTTGTCTGCAGTTGCAACTTTTTTCGTTGTCTTCTCTTTGTATGTGCTAGTTTTATTAAGGGTTTTGTTGCTCGCATCAATGATTGTTTTCATGTTTGGCATTACGGAGTAGCTCAGTTTTAAGGTTTGTCTATTAAATATTGCTTGGAATGGGTGTTTCTTTGGGAAGCATGTCGTAACTATGCTGAAGAATTTTTCTCCGATATTGGTTGCAACATTGGCACTGAATGGTGGGTTGTACCATGTGATTTTTCTTTGTCTGTTACGTTTTTTAGATTTTTTCATGTTGGTTTCATATTGTAGTTTGTTGTTGTATCCACTCTTGTGGAGTGCTTCTTGGTATGGTTGCACTGTGCTGTTAAATTGTTGTTTGAAAATGCGTTTAGTTGTTTGTTTATGTTGTCTGGTAAGTTTTTCAATATAGAAGGTGGATGGTTGCTTTGTTTGTGCAGATATAGTATTGTGTTACCTGGTTTTTGGAAAGGCTTGAAGCTGCCATCTTGTAGATTTAAAGCGATGTCAAGAAAGTTTACTGATCGTTTGTTTGCCTCAATAGTAATTTTAAAGTTGTTTTTATTAAATATGTTGCATATTAGTTTCTTTGTTCTCTCTATAGCTTGTGGTGTCCCCTTGCAAACCGCAAGTCTGTCGTCTCTGTATAGTCCAATGCTGCAAGTCAATTCTTCGGGTATTTAAGTCAGTAAGTAAGTCCCTACTAATTTACAAGTCTCCGCTCCGTCGTAGCAACCCATAGTCGCGTCAAACAATTTATTAGAGTTCTTCTTTGACCAGGCCGTGTCGTTGTGAAATACAAGCGATCTTTTTGCATGTAGTATGATTGCCTTTTCGTCTTCTGTGATACCAGTTATGTTGCTTGCAAAATCTAATGCTTTTTTTAATAGTGCCTCTGTTATTGAAGGGTAAAATTCACAAACGTCAAAAGTAATAAATGCTTGCTGTTGCTTTTCCTTTATTTCTCTAAACCAATTCAGTACGTCACCCGTACTTCGCCATAATTTGACATTAGTTTCTCTTGTCACTTTTTTGTTGATACTTGTGAGCAGAGTTTTGCTTATTTTTCCTATTTCAGATTTTGTTGGATTGATTAGTCTAGTGCTTTTGCACTTGCTTTTAGTTAATATATATATATATATATATATATATATATATATATATATATATATAGACTAGCTGTGCTACCCGGCGTGGCTCGGGTGATAAACGAGTCTGGACAAAAAATTGATTTGTATTTAACATATAACAACATTTATCATTCTAACTTTCAAGCTACATATTATGGGAGAAGTGTTTTGTATAGTTGAAATAAATTAAGAGAAATATGAAAACAGCTGTGAACATTTTAAAACATTGTCTAACAACTGTGACATTCAAGCTATTAAGCTGAGAAATTTTAAATGGAAAATTGCAGTAAGCTGCTAGGCTTCTAATGACGGTAATCCATGACATTTCATCAGCATTGTTGCCCAGCTAGGCTATTCTAATAATAGCTATAGCCGAAATGCAGACAGACATACGAACATACTTTGAGAAATATATATATATATATAAGACAAGATATAAGATATATATACATGTATATATATATATATATATATATATATATATATATATATATATACCTCTTATATCTTGTCTTATATACATTTTTCAAAGTGTTTCATATATTTCTTATGGCAAATGTTAAGGTCTGAGATAAAATCTGCTGTAACGCACATTCTTCAATGTAAGACTTTATTAGCTATAATGGGCGTATACACACTCAAACTTTGACATATATATAGATATATATGTATATAGATATATATGTATATATAGATATATATGCATTTATAGATATATATGTATATATAGATATATATATATATATATATAAATTGTTTCCTCACCCCGGTTAACCTGTATGGGTGGTAGTTTCTGCTCAAACTCGGGTCTCCTACCAGAAACCTGGGAGTTTGGGCACTCGCCTCAAGATCTTAGCTGTTCCTAGCAGCACACTTTTCTGCAACTCTCCTGAGTTGATTGCTGTTGGTATTTGGGCAAGCCACATTTTCTGTGGCAGTGTTATTGCGCCCAGTGCCCCAATGACTACTGGGATTACAGTTGTTCTTACATCCCAGCATTTTTCAATCTCTTCTCCAAAAGGGAGATATTTCTCTACCTTTTCGTTTTCTTTGCTGTCTATATTGTAGTCATTGGGTACTGCGATATCTATGATAGTAGCTCTCTTGTTCTCCTTGTCCACCACCACTATATCTGGTTGGTTTGCTAGGACATATCTTGGTTTGCTTGGTCCGAAGGACGAACTGTACTTCTGATTAAAGATCCAAAGCAGGAGCCGATTTCCAAGTACTATCGACCAATAACGTGCTTGCCCACCACCTGGAAAATGCTCTCAGGAATAGTTGCAGACAAACTGGAAGAGCACATGAGTCGCTATATGCCCAGTGCTCAGAAAGGAATTGGGCGCAACACCCGAGGAGCCACACATCAGTTACTAGTAGATTGGACGGTCTGTCCAGACAGCAGGAGAAGGCATACCAGTCTTGCCATGGCTTGGATCAACTACAAAAAGGCCTATGACTCAATTCCCCATAGTTGGGTACTTGAGTGTCTCAGTATGTACAAAGTTCACCCTGCTCTTGTGGCATTCATCAAGATGTCAATGACCAAATGGAAGACGGAACTGGAGGCTAATGGCAAAAAGCTGGCGAGTGTACAAATTAAGCGAAGCATCTATCAAGGTGACTCCTTATCACCACTGCTCTTCTGCATATGCCTAAACCTTCTAAGCAATATGCTGGAGAAGACTCACTATATGTACCAGTTTAAGAGTGGCACCAAGATAAGCCACCTCTTCTACATGGATGACATCAAGCTGTATGCTAACAAAGAAAGGGACATTGATTCGCTAATACACCTCACTCAGGTATACAGCAAGGACATCGGAATGACCTTCGGTATTGAGAAATTTGGAAGGCTAATTCTTAAGAGAAACCATTCTATGCTCACAGATGGCCTAAGAATGCCAAATGGTACCATCAAATATATATAAGAAGGATACAAGTACTTGGAGATTATGCAAAGCAACATCAACCACGAAGCTGAGGTACGTCACAAAGCCATTACCGAATACAAGAAATGCCTTCAGCAGGTCCTACGGAGCCCGCTCAATGCCAAGAACCAAGTCATGGCAATAAATACCTACGCACTGCCAGTAATAAGATATCCAGCAGGCATAATAAAGTGGACTGAGGAAACCATCAAGGAAACAGATATAGCAACTCGTAAACTGCTGACCATGCATGGAGCACTCCACCTAAAATCTGATACTACTAGATTGTATCTCGAAGGAAAGATAGCGGTAGGGGACTCAAAAATGTACAGCAGACAGTGAAGGAGGCAGAGCAAAGCATCAAAGCCTATGCAGCCTCTATGGCCACTTCAAATAAGTTGCTAGCAGAATTTCAATTGGCTGCTCTTAGAATGGACCTTTGCCCTGATGATGAGGTAATTGACTGGCACACGAAACCTCTTCATGGTGCTTCCCACCGACAAATATCTAAGGTTGGGGATCTTCACCAGACATATATGTAGCTGAACAAAAGAAACCTAACGTCCAATACAGAGTCGCTAATCATGGCAGCCCAGGAGCAAGTGCTCCCAACAAGGCAACTCCAAACAAAAATCTATCACACTAGAGACGATCCTAGATGCAGGCTGTGCATAGATGCACCTGAGACCATATATATCTAGATATATATATATATATATATATATATATATATATATATATATGTATGTATGTTGTCACAAAGTGGTGATGCAATGTGACAGGTTCGAGATATCTGGTGTTGTGATTGTATCCTGATGTCTGCACAAGGCTAAGAGTTAAGACATCCGGGTGTAATACTGCGGCTAACTATGTATAAGTAATATAGTGTCTTTATAATAATATGCCGAGGATTGCTGTGAGAGTATAAAATAATCCTTTATAGCTGACTTGTAGACATGTATAATGTAAAGCTGAATTCTCATGAAGTGCTGCAGTCAGGCTATTTATACCTCCTTACAATTATTCTAGAAATTTTCAGAAAATCCATTCAGGAAAAATCTAGTAATAGAACAATGCTTCTAAATTTATGATCATGACTCATCAGCGTATTGCGCAATAGCTATTTTCATGCTATAACTTTGTTTATGATACTATATACAGCACTCAGAATCTGTGACAACTCCCCATTCAAGAGGAAATTTATTGTCAAATTTCCAGCATTAAGATTCTGAGTCTATTCTGCTCATGTAGTCCACTCCGACATTGTCTTTCCCTTTGATTGATTCCACCGTCATGCGATAATCCTGTAGATATAGTGCCTATCTCATCACTCTGCTGTTCTCATTCTTTGCTCGATTGATGTAGGTCAGTGGTTGGTGATCCGTTTGTAGTATAAACCCCACACCGTAGAGATATGGTAGATATTTCTTTACAGCCCATACAATTGCCAGGCACTCTTTCTTTATTGTTGAGTAATTCATTTCGCGGTCCAGTAGTTTTCTGCTAGCATAGCTGACAGGAAATAGCTTTCCATCATGTCCCTGTAGTAGTACAGCTCCGAGTCCAGTGTCCGACGCGTCAGTCCTTATGGTGAACTGCTTCGTTATGTCTGGTAGTTTCAGAACTGGTTTCTCGGTTATGATTGCTCTTAGTTTCCGGCATGCCTTCTCTTGCGCATCTGTCCAGATAACTTTATTAGGCTGTCCTTTCTTAGTCAAGTCCGACAGAGAACTTGCTATTGCCGCGTAATTTGGGATGAACTCCCGGTAGTAGCCAGTCAATCCTAGAAACAACCGTACTTGAGTTTTGGTCCAAGGCCTTGGAGCTTCAATGATTTTCTTCACATTGTTTTTCATCGGTTTCAGTTCTCCCTGATCGATCTTGTGACCTAGGAACTCTATAGATGTTCCACTGAGGTAGCGTTTTGTCGGTTTGATTGTGAGCTGTGCCTTGGCCAAACCGGTGAATAGTTCTCTCAGTGCATCCATGTGGTCCTCCCATCTGGCAGTGTGTATGATGATGTCATCGATGTAGTTGTCTACTAATGGTAAATCCTCTATTAGCTTCTTCGTGCCACGTACAAATGTTGCTCCAGAGTTGACCATCCCAAATGGCATCCTGATGAACTCATATTGTCCATCTGGAGTGACAAATGCAGTCTTCGGTATGTCACTCTCCTCTACAGGAATTTGCCAGTAGCCCTTAGTTACATGTAGATCTACATGTAACTTCGAGAAGTAGTGATCACCGCTCATCTTTTGAAAGAGATTGCTTGCTGTTGTCATTGGCTCTGGATCGAACACTGTTATTTTGTTCAAGTTCCGGTAGTCAGCACATAGTCAATTGGATCCATCAGGCTTTTTCACGAGTACGACTGGTGATGCATATGGAGAGTTTGATTCTCTGATGATCCCTGTGTTCAGCATATCTTTTATACATGTATCTTCTCTAAATGATTCCCTCACCGCGTAAGGTAATGTGTAGGGTTTGGATTTGATGGGCTTGCTACTGGTTAGAGTAATTGGATGTTTGATGAGAATGCAGTTTCCCGGTCTGTCTGTGAATATATCTGTGTAGTCCTTGACGATGTCCGTGATCTGCTTTCTCTGCACATCAGATATATTTTCTCCCACCTTCAGATTTTTCACAGTTCCGACTGACTTTCCCACATACAACTCTACCAGTGTGCCTTCCTCTTCTTCTACTTCTCCGATACCAGCTACCTCAGTTATTTCCTTTTCACTATCTCTCACGTAGTAATTCTTCAGCATGTTAGCGTGGTAGGTTCGGCTTTTACCTTTGACCTGAACTCGGTATGCGTTTATCCCGACCTTCTCCTCTACATTGCATGGTCCCTGCCAGTGCATTAGTAACTTGTTGTGGTTAGTAGGGAGCAGGATGAGAACTTTGTCACCTTCTTGAAATTCCCTTTTCTTTGCCTTCTTGTCAAAGTTATGCTTGTACCTTTGCTTGTTTCCTTCTAGCTCTTTCTGGGCCAACTTCATCGTATCTTCCAGCTTAGCACGCAGATCAAACGTGTTGGTTGCTACTCTTGGTCTCTCCATCGGCATTATCCTGTGTCCATAGCTGTCATAGAATATCCATCGGCCCTCGTACTGTCCTTCCGCACAACAGCTCAAATGGTGAGAATCCAGTAGATTCCTGTTGGACCTCTCTGTAGGCAAACAGTGCCAGGTTTATGTATCTGTG
This sequence comes from Watersipora subatra, assembly GCF_963576615.1. NCBI lineage: Eukaryota > Metazoa > Bryozoa > Gymnolaemata > Cheilostomatida > Watersiporidae > Watersipora > Watersipora subatra. The sequence goes on from NC_088712.1 coordinate 18,725,429, forward strand.
CCACTGCCTTGGCTCCTGATGGCGTAACTTTTTCAGCATTGACTTCAGTGTGCCATTGAATCGCTCCACCAGTCCATCCATTAGCCATAGCATGGTAGGGGGTTGTCGGCATCTGCTTCATGCTGAGTAGTCTGGCGAACTCCTCATTGTACTCAGATATGAATTGGGTCCCTTGATCACTGATTACTTCTTCAGGTATTCCAACCCGACTGTAAATGTCGATTAGAGCTTCAGCCACTGCTTCTGAGCTTATCTCTTTCAGTGGAACAGCCTCGGGGTATCGAGTAGCGTAGTCCACCAGAGTTGGTATATATCTATGCCCTTTTCACTCGGAGGGTTAATCGGTCCAATCAAGTCGACAGCGCAGCGCTTGAATGGAGTCTCAATTAGTGGAGTCCGTTGTAGGAGAACCTTCTGTACTGAACCTTTCTTTACAGTGCGTTGACAGATGTCGCAGGATCGACAGAATCTCGTAACTTCATCATGTAGACTCGTCCAGAAAAAGTTGGTTAGGATTCGATCAGTAGTTTTACGGATTCCCAGATGTCCACTCAATAAAGAATCGTGGGAGTGTCTCATCACAGCGACACGTAGAGTTTTCGGTACAACTACTTGTTTTATCGGCTGTCCGCTGTTGTACCCTGGGTGATAATATTCACGATAAAGGATGTCCTTCTTCACCATGAACCTGGTTTGTTGTTTGCCTTTCGTTATTGCTTCTGTAGCGTCATACAGGCTCTTTAGAGAATCGTCTTCTCTCTGTGACTTGATGAGGTCCTCTCTGTTTACTTCGATGTTTTCATTGCTGACAACTGATAGTGGTTTTTCTCCTCGTTTATTTCCTATAGCTTGGGTGCGTGTAACCACAGAACACTCCTGATCTTGTTCTGGTAGTGGATCACATGGGGATCGAGCGCCTGAAATATTTTCAAGCATTAGATCGTGAATGGGTGTCTCCATAACCATCACCGTTACATCTCCCTGATAGAATGGTGTATCGACGCTGATTTTGGCAAATGGCAGTTTTCTAGCAGTGTTATCTGCCATTCGTAGATATCCTTCCTCTCCTGTGTACTGATCAGCTTTTACCAGTGATTTCTTGACCACTACTGTGTTGCATCCAGTATATCTAATCATCTCCACCTGCTTACCATTTACATAACCTCCAACCAGGTTTACTCCATTCTCCATTTTACCAACTTTACCTTTACAACATGCTACTTGTACGTAACGCTTCCCACTTAGCTTAATTTCATCCGTATTCTGTCCTTTTGGTTTTGTCTCTCCTTCAGCCACACCCGCCTTGTGCGTAGGAATCTTGAGTCTTCGACATTCGGCTGTGTTATGGTTATTCATCTTGCCGTGTGCGCAGTACTTTTGAGGCTTCTTATTACACCGATTTGCAATATGCCCCTTTTCGTTATAACTGTGGCCGGTGATGGTTGTCTCATTTGGAGTTGTCTTCCTTATAAATGACATCTTGCGACCATGAGCTGTCAGGTACCGGTCAGCAGCTTCAGCCAACTCGTCACAGCTGTCAAATTTCATCTCCTTTAGATGTACAGCGAGATCCGTAGGACATGCCGCTATGAATTGTTCTCGCAAGTTGAGTTCTTTCAGGTCTTTGCAGTTCGATAGCTCCACCCACTTGTCAATGTAGGTACTGAGTCGAACTAGAAAATATGGTGGTGTTTCGTCGGGCTCGGCTTTACTCTCTCTGAATCGCTTTCTGTAGCCTTCCTCCGTGAGATTGTAGCGTTTTAACAGAGCTTCCTTCACCTGATCGTAGTCCTTCCTATTCTCTGCCGCCATTCTAGTGTAAGTCTCTGTAGCTTTACCTTTGAGATATTGGCTCAAATGGAATGACCATTCAGCTTTATCCCACTGTTAGTTTTCAGCTATCCATTCAAATCGCTGCAGGAAACTATCCATATCATCTGTTTTCTCATCAAACACCGGTAGTTTCGGTTTAGGTTTATTGCTAACCCGCTCTAGTCCTGTACTCTCATTTTTGGAGTCATCCATCCTAATACTTTCCACTTCCAGTTTTTTCATCTCGAGCTTATGCGCTAACCTCTTTTCTTCTATCTCTCTTTGCATCTCCAACTCTCTTGCTTGGTTCTGGCTGTCTATCTCCATTTGCTTCATATGAATTTGGAGTTGTCTGTCCTCAGCCTCTTTTTTGTCTTCTCGTTCCATCCGTCTCTCCTTGCGTTCAATCTCCGCTGCAAACTTTGGTTCGTTCTCTTCAATGAATTTGGCTAGGTCAGCATCCTTTAATCCAAGCTTCTCGCCCATATCCATTGCCCTCCGCATACTGCTCATACTAGTCTCCGCCATTACTGGCTGTCTTTTGGTACTTTTTATGTCTTGCGTGAGTTAGACTGATACAATCCTGATCAACGATAGATATTCCCGGAGCAGCCCCCAAGTTGTCACAAAGTGGTGATGCAACGTGACAGGTTCGAGATATCTGGTGTTGCAATTGTATCCTGATGTCTGCACAAGGCTAAGAGTTAAGACGTCCGGGTGTAATATTGCGGCTAACTATGTATAAGTAATATAGTGTCTATATAATAATATGCCGCGGATTGCTGTGAGAGTATAAAATAATCCTTTATTGCTGACTTGTAGACATGTATAATGTAAAACTGAATTCTCATGAATTGCTGCAGTCAGGCTATTTATACCTCCTTACAATTATTCTAGAAACTTCCAGAAAATCCATTCAGGAAAAATCTAGTAATAGAACAATGCTTCTAAATTTATGATCATGACTCATCAGCGTATTGCGCAATAGCTATTGTCATGCTATAACTTTGTTTATGATACTATATACAGAACTCAGAATCTGTGACATATATATATATATATATATATATATATATATATATATATATATATATATATGTATATAAATATATATGTGGCTTGACCAAATACCAACAACAATCAACTCAGGTGAGTTGCAGAAAAGTGCGCTATTGGGAACAGCTAAGATCTTGAGGTGAGTGCTCAAACTCCCAGGTCTCTGGTAGGAGACCCGAGTTAGAGCAGAAACTACCACCCATACGGGTTAACAGGAGTGAGGAAACAATCATATATATATATATATATATATATATATATATATATATATATATATATATATATATATATATATATATATATATATACATATATATATATATACATATATATATATATATATATATATATATAAGTGCTGCAGATCAAAATACTTGCTTACTCAGGCAAACTGTTATAACTTAGAAATAAACATACACAAATTAGCAACTGTGACAGGATGCTCCTACTTGTGATAGTCACAAGTGACTAAATATTATATGTATATATATATATATATATACATATATATATATATACATACATATACATGCATATATATATATATATATATATATGTATGTATATGTATATGTATATATATGTATATGTATATATATATACATATAATATTTAGTCACTTGTGACTATCACAAGTAGGAGCATCCTGTCACAGTTGCTAATTTGTGTATGTTTATTTCTAAGTTATAACAGTTTGCCTGAGTAAGCAAGTATTTTGATCTGCAGCACTTAATCCTAGTAGTTTAGGTCTGATAGGAGCATAGTAATCAATTCATTGTTAATAAATCATTATGACCTTGCAGTTATCTACTGCTAGCTTATCTAAAGTTGAGTGTCACAGTTCTATTTATTTTAGTTCATTGTAGTTTAATTAGGACATAATACTACCAAAATATTAGATACAGTGCTATTAAAAATTTTTTTTCCAATAATTTGGTGCTCACTCATATTAACTTGTACATCACCCACAAATTGTTGTTTCTACTTTTATTTGAAAATATTTATTGCTTTAGTCATGTATGTTATTACGCAGCGCTAGCTTGGTGCAGTGGGCAGCTGTGAAATATATTCATGTCTAATAACCAGGTGTAAAATCATTGTTAAATGTGAAAAATAAATTGAGTGACACATATTGTACTGTTTTTGTCTTGAATGTCAAAGTTAGGTTGGATTCATGTGTGGTGCGAACATTTTGTCTCATTGTCCTTTAGCGTGGCTACGATACAAATGGGCAGACCTGACTGTTGTTATAGTAAAGACTAGGTGAACGTCCGGCTTATGTAATAAAAAAGGTTTTCAAACTGTTTTAAACAATTGTAACTTGAAACTTCATTTTGTGCAGTTCAAATAAATTGAGAGAAAAACTTAACAACTTTAAAGGTATTTAAATGTGAGGGTAGAATAATTAGCAAGTAGTGATTACATAATGTCTGTTTTGCTATGATTCTAATAAAAAGGGATTTGATAAAATTAATCCAACATAAAAAAAAATTTAAACAAATAATATATTGAATTAATGATAACAATTAGATAATAGAAGTGAGTGTGTAAAAAATGGTTAATCTTGCAGCAAATGCTTATCTTTAAACCTTTGGTACGACGGTACTGGTACCTCCCGAAACCGCAAAAAATTTAAAAATGAGATATTGATTTTTTAAATAGTTTATCTGACCACATGAAAAGATAATCTAGAAGCAATTCCAACTTAAGATAATACAAATTTCTTTGGAAAAAGTATTTAGCCTGTATAGGTGCTGCTAATTAACCTTATGATCAACTGAAAGCAGGAATGTTGTGGCACATTGAAAATTCAAGCAGCTCTTTGGAAAATTATGAATTAAAAAACAGGTACTGAATCATAGTAAATACTTTTTAAATTTTCAGAGGAAATCAAAAGCTAAAGGTAGTATTAATAATAAAAATATATGTTTAGCGTGTGCAATTGTGATGAGGATAGATAAACGGTTCAGAATGTCAAGAGCTACTTACTTTGGTAATTACATATGCTTATGAGTAAACTTGTGATTAGAATTTTCCGAGTTGAAATGCTCAAAAATGTATTTTTTTAAGCTTTATCGCTGTAACTGAACTGATGACCAACAACAGACAAACACTGGGATTTATATATAAATAAAGTATGCATAAAAGTAATCATCCGGAAAGTATGTCAATAATATTTCGAATTTTTGATAAGAGTAACACCGTGAGGGAGACTATTTATTACATGTATGAATAGCAACAAAAAGTAGTTTTCCTGTTCATCTTTTTATTTTTATTTCTACACAAACTATGTAAATAATTTTTTGGTAATTTGGAAATTAGCGAATATTTATAATTTAAAATATATTGCAACATAATACAACATTGTAATTACAGATTTTCTTTTAGGGAATGTTTCAGTTTAACAAACGCTACACACATAGTACAATAATACTATAACATACATGTAGTTGAGCATTCTCAAACATAAGGGTAAATTTACATACTCAAAACTGTCTACATTAGAGCCTTTCGTGGTTTAAAATGCATCTTAACTGAAATTGCTTTTCTGTGCAACTTTACCAATTAGGTAAGTGTAAATATACTTTTGTCGCTTTTGAGCCAATAGTTAGGCAAAATCAACTATTTATTTTTAGTACCGTATATTTGAGTCTTGGCAGGTAACTGTAGCCGGGTATTATAAAGAATGTTAGCTACTTAATTACAAAAGTGAAAAACTACGATTATAGAAAGCTAGTAATGCTACGTATAACAACTTCCTACTAAAATCAACTAAAGAGCCACACAGTTTTAAGCCGCTATTGATTTAAACAACAGTATTTACTAAACTATTAAACTTATTCTACAAGGCTTTAATATTCTGTACATATTCAAACTGCTATTTATTAATTTTCTGGCAGCGTGTCAAAGTCTCCTTTTTATGTATGTTTTTGAGTAAAAAAGTGTATGTTAGCATCTTGAACATATAATATAATGACAGGAAATATTCACTGGACACTATTGAAATTCACCAGAATAATTTCTATAGACAACCTGCTGATGCCTTATTGATGTAAATATCATCATTTCTGTTTTATAACACATTACATTACCAATAATTTTATTTTCTCATAGTAAAGTGTTATATAACTTGTTAATAGTAATACTTGTTACATTCACGTGTTTAATGTTGAGTTATGCATGACAAATCATAGCAGCCACTCAAGTGGTTGAAATAAGTTGATTTGTTTTATCACATTCTCCTATGTTCAGACAGTTCCAGATTGTGGCACATTTTTATACAACTTCCAGTCTGCATTATAAATTGAAATTTTTCATTTGCTTCATGAACTTTTATGTAGTAAAGTATTGCAATTTTGTACACTAAATATTTTTGATAGGTTAAATATGGTGTATTTTTATTTAGGAAAAGATTATTTTTAACAAAATTATGTTTTTCTGAAAATGATGTCATAATTAACAAAGGCATTAGAAAGTTAGACCTCAGCCAGTGACTCAAAATTTTCTCCAAAGAAGCTTTGGTTATACATGCCCCTAGAAACTGCTGGAATAGTTTTTGGTTTAAATAAATGTTTTAATGAATATAAAATCTTTTGAAAATCATTTGATAGCTATATTGTCTGATGTGGTTTGCACGGAGTGGCAGTAAAAATCTAAAGCCTAATGGATCAAATAATGATGAGGAATGTTAATACTTTTGGCAATTACTTTAAAATGTTTTTGAAAAAGTATGTTGTTTTATCTGTCAACAATTGGCTCTGACTTTGATATTTTAATAAATGAATGCAGGGATATTTGCAACAATTTGCAACAGCTTCAATTTCTATTATATTAAATTTAGTTCACTTTTAAAAGAACTATTTTCTCTGATATTGAACAATGTTAATACATTTTAAGAGCAATATTTAGAGGTGGGAAAAAAATATATCTTTCCGTTGCTCTGTCTGTTTAATGATACGGCTTGAAATAGGAAAGATACTTCTTACAAAATTTGAATTCATCAGTTGTTTTGTGAAAGACCAACATTCCAACAACTGTTCTAATCAACTACATGTATGCACCAACCTTCATCTATAACTTTACATGTAGAGTAGTTATTACACTCAAAGATATCTCCGGGCAGACTGCGCTGTCAAGGTGCTAGTAAATATGACTCTTAGCAAGATAGATTTATATGGTCATATCTCACCTGAGCGACTCAGTGGTTTGTGAGGCTGTTACATAATAAAACACTTTAAATTATTTGGTTAGCTCTTTCCTCTGTAACGTTTAATTAGAATTGACTTTTAGAATCTTCATGTGAAGGGCATGACAACAATACATTGTTAATATACATATATTAACAATGTATTGTTATATACATGTATGTATATACTGTTCTTGTCAGTCTAATAGTAGTTTGTAAGTTTATCAAATTTAACATGAGTGCCTTGAGTGTATTTTTTCTGTTTTGCTTGTTTTACCTAGAATATAGAATCAATTAATCACAACTTTGACAGAGACCTACACTATTTTTCTAGAGGTTATGTTGGCGTAAGACATAAAAAACATGTTGCTGCTCAAAGGAAGCAGATCTGATTCCCTTTTTATAAAAATTCCTACTAAATATAGACTGTTGAAGTTGGGAAAACATTTCATTAAAAAAATTACCTTTTTCTTGGAATATCTTCAGGGTGCAGCTGAATATTGGAAAATCAACTGAACGGCTAAAAAGTTTTGCACAATTCATGAGGTCTGCTGTTTAACTCTACAGCTCACGAGACCAAATAACATAATAGAGCTAATAAAATATTAGATTCAAGGTGATTGCAACTAATGGCTTAGAACTGTATTGCATTGAATAATTAATTTCCGTTTTAGTTTCTGTCTATTTGTAGTAATAATAAATATTAGTTGTACTTAGTTTAGAGAAATCTTAAAGTTCCCTATAATGTATCAAAAAAGTAAACTTTTGCGATTAAAAATGACTTGAAGAACTAAAAAGAACCAAATTTATTTGAGTTTTTCTCTAGTGAATATTTTTCGGAATAATGTTAATAATTCTTACTGTTTATTGTGTCTACATGTTTTGAAGGTTTAAAAAACCCAAGCTAGACTTCGTCCAAGGTGTAATGCTAAACAATGCTCTCAACTCTGTATTGACCGTTTTGATTGTGGAAGAGGAACTTGTAATGGCAGGAAATGTAAATGCCAAAACTGGGAGCCTTGTTTCAAAGATAATTGCAATAATTTTTGTGAAGTAAAAATATACGGTTCTGGTTTTTGCCCTGAAGATGGCGTACCATGTAGATGCCGACGCCGCGGTCATTTATGGGCTCATTGTTTAGATGACTGCAGCCGGGATGTGAAAATAGTGGCAGCTGTGTTGATGAAGATGATCACAGTCATGCAGAAAACTGTCAGGGTGACTGTTAAAGCACTTTTTGAGACAAAACTTTTTGACCCATGATTTCTATAGCAGATTACTTACCAAACACTATTCTTATATCTGTTTGAGATTACAAAAATATAGCAGCTGTTTGATGAACTGTGTTTTATTGCCATTCACTAGTTTAAAAAACCAATTGCTTTATGTGGTACATTAATGAGGGCACAGCTCTGACATTATTTTGGCATATGTAAAGTGTTACCCAGCTTCATCTACTTTTAAACAAGTTTGAGTATGAAAATAAAATTTATATAAATATTTTTTTACTATATATACCTTGATTAGTTTTTTCCGAGCAAGCTTGAAAAATTACAACACAGTTCATGAGATGAATCTACCAACAAGCACGAAAGCCTCGTCTATGTTACAAGCCATTCTCAGTCTCAGAAAAGTTTAGATGCATTAAAAAAATCATTCATCATTCATCATCATCATTTACCCAAGTTTTGGTAAGTTTTATCAGAAAGTATTAGAACCCGGTGATTATTTGAGATCATTTTTAATGATTGACGTGATCTGATTGCCATCATTCTTTCTAAGATAAACTCAATAAAACCTGATTGAGACTAAAATGCTCAGAACAAAATATGTGCAAAATGATGTCATTAACTGCTAACTTTGATATAGTTGATATTGGTTATCACATTTTAGTTGAAAGGTTGAGCTTCTCTGTTCCATTTGCCTCTTGCCACAATCAATGTCATAATTACGTTTTCAACTGATCTGAATGTTTTTAAGCGTTTTTAGGTTCAGTTTTTAGGAAAATACAGATATAAGTATAGTTTCTATAACGTCAGCCTAAAAATGACAACACAACTGATAAAATTGACCAGTTTGTATCAGTACTTCTTGTAACTTTCACGTCTTGAGAATAGAACTTTGTGATAGCGCCTTCGGCTTAATGCCTAGACAGTGTATAAAGTTAGTCTAAATGGGGTTATAGGTGTGTAGTGATAAAATATGAAAAAATTCAAAAAGTTATAAACTTTAACAAATATAGGTTACAACTAAATGGTGTGTTAGAAAAAAAAAACAGAATTTGACCTAATAGTATTTTAACTGACATACAGTAGCAATGATAGTGATTGTAAATCAATTTTATGTTTTCTTTTTTTAAGTACATTCTTGCTTTTTATGTTCATTGCCAAACAACTGAACATCTGTCTTACGTTCATATGCAATAGCACCTTTCAAATAATTTACAACATGTTTTCTGCTTTTAACTGAGTTTAGGCACTGAAATCAATTCATTAGAAATAGTTTTGATCCAAATTGATACTCTGGGCAGTTTTTAAGCTAGCTCAAAAGATTAAAGCGCAGTTGATAGAAGCAATTCAACAATTACATGAAGCCTTAAGATCTCATACTTGTTACACTTTCTGTAAATAGATGTTCATGGTAGAGCATAAACCTGAAGATTACTAAAACATAAGGTATGTCTGAGTAGAGATAAAGTTGTCTGGTACAAGTACATCGTAGTCTCATTTGTCATGAAAAGTCATCAGTTATGCCGATAAAGCACAGATTATAATTATGTGCATAGTTATTCAGAAATGATAGGAAGAAATTGGCGCAAGTGTTACAGAGTCGAAATATCAAATGGAAGGTCGATGGTTTATATCTGCTACCAACCAGTATTTTAACTTAACTTTAATAGTGCCTTTAAATGCTTTAATGAATTCAGCTGTTTAAAAAAATGGAGAATTATATCATAGAATGCCTGCTTTGCCAGAGATTGAACAAATAAAAAAGACACAACTGATGTATATCTGCCTCATCAGAGATCATGTTTTCAAGCGAGGTTGTGAAGACATCTGCACACAGTTTTCAGTTTTTGCGTAATTGTAAAAAACTTTAAAAACACACCAAAAACTTTTTAACTGGACAGTATATTGTTCACTTGTTCAGAAGTTGTCAAAAGTAACAAACGTTTATTGGTTTGAATAGTATTGGCATGATATCTTGCCATATGAACTTTTAGTAGTTAATAATAATCACTCTTTTGTCTATAATATTTACATTCTTCTATGCAAGTACTGACAGAACAGACAGATAACTTCCTACCTCAAATATGATTTATTTATAGCATGCGGAAAAATCGATAATTGTACATGACTAATTACAAGTGTCACCATGAAAGCTAAAACCTGATTATTGACCTTATCAACAGACTTTACCTTAAACATGACATAAAATAAACAGTTTTACCTTGCTGGAATATGTATCAAAGCATCTTTGTCTCACTGCTGTTGCTAGCAGAGCCAGCTAATCAATGCTTGTAACCCAGGTACTAGATTGCATTCTATCACAGTTTCAAAAGCGTAAAACAAGATAACATTGTTGTGAATTGCTAAAGTTTCACCTTAGTTTGAAAGAAGTCTGTGCAAACAACCAGCAATTTCTAATTTCAATCAAGTTATACCATGAAGTTTTCAGGTCGGTATAAAACTTTTATCTTTAATACATTTTGCCTACTTAACTATATATGTAAAAACTTATGAAAAACTAAATGTATAATTTCAGTATCAAATTTCTCATGAATCTTAAGAAAGTGAATTAGCTATTGATGCATATAATTGTCATTGAATTTCATGCAAACAGTGAAACAATCAGCATATTTCGCTTTTAAAGTACACAAAAAATAAAACAAACTTAATTAAATGATTGCTAACAGCTTTTAAGAGATTTTAAGATGAAAAACACAGAAATTCGTTATTTTAACTGAGACTCAGTATATCAGTATTTAAGGAATTCTGTAAACTATAAATAATTCTGAATGCTCTGAACATATAGGCTAATTTTGCAGTTGAACAGATAAAAAACATTTATTTGTTTTACATAAAACCTGTATAGTATTATATATTTATAAGTATATAACTCAGTTTATATATTGGTAATTGCTTTAGTTGTAAACGATATATATATATATATATATATATGTATATATATGTTATATGTATATATACATATATGTTATATATATATATGTTATATGTATATGTATATATACATATATGTTATATGTATATATATATATACATATAACATATATGTATATATACATATGCATATAACATATATATATAACATATATGTATATATACATATACATATAACATATATATATATATATATATCGTAGGTATATATATATATATTGTAGGTTTTAGAATAATTATACATACATCGCTTACATCTAAATTAATTAGCAACATCAGAGTAATGTCATATGTATATATATATATATATATATATATATATATATATATATATATATATATATATATATATATATATATATATATATATATATATATATATATATATATATATATGACATTACTCTGATGTTGCTAATTAATTTAGATGTAAGCGATGTATGTATAATTATTCTAAAACCTACAATTGAACACTATGCTGCTCAATTTTTCAACCTTTCTCCCCTAGTTGCTGTCAACTTTGGTTGGCAATCCAATAAAGGCTGACATTGCATTGTTCAAATGGCTCGTCAGCTTTTTGCGAAAAATATTTTAGCCCTTTTTTCGGGTGAAGCGAAATGTGCCTAAATTATATAAACGCCTAAAAGCCCAGGGATATTTCCACCTGTTGTTATATTTTGCTTGCAGTTAATCCGTGATTATATTAATTATTGATTATATTAATCCTTGCTTGAAATTGTTATAGCGTTCAATTATTTGTTTCATTCTAAGCTCGAAGACAGATTTTTATTATATATCTATGTTTAACAATGTTGAAAAAAATATAATTGCACTTATATCATTGATATGTTTGCTACAGTTTTCAACCAAAGTTAGCATTTCAGGTCTAATAGAAGAGGAGTTATGATCATCAATTCATTGTAAGCCGTATTACAACAACTGCAAGAATGCTTTAAATATTATGCTATAAATCTGCAAATTTATAAATGGTATAATAATAATTGATCAAATGCTACAAATATATATACTTAGCAAGAAGTTACATAAACAAACCAAACTTATAAAACATGCAGACACAAAAATCAACATTTTAAAAACAAAAATAGTTGCTTCTTCTGTTTGGATAGCTGCTGTCTGATTGTTGCTTATCAGAGAACAAACATCTTTTGGTTGTTTAGTAGCTCTCACATTGTCTTCTGACCTCAACTTTTTTCTGCACTGCGGAGTTAGTCGATAGTAGCGACAAAAATATATGCTGGCGTAGCAAAACTTTTACACGTAGCTTTTAGCACAAATTTGACGCATAAAAGTTTTTCTCGCTAAATGTAATTTTGCACCATCGTAAATGTAAACTGTATTCATTTACATATACTTTTGCAGCATCAAGACTGCGTTAAACAAGAAACTACTATTTGCCTGAGGCAGTTAATAAATATTTCTATGGAGTTGTTTTAAAGTTTTTTACAAAAATAAAACAGAAACTTCAGAGTAGGACACTTAGAGAATCAATTGTAATTGATGGAAAAAATTCATTATTAATGCGATTTTGTAGACACCTTTCTACTGATCAAATGATATTATGAGCTTGTAAGGATAAAATAAATCCAAAAGGGGTAGTCATATCGTGTTCTATTTTTCAACTTTTTTTCAAGGTGACGGTCATTTGGAGATGCCGTACAGATAGAGGGTGTGTACAATTAGAGGTTTTACGGCACTTCGAAGAAAAAATGTACTTAGTATTCAGCTGCTGTCAGTTTTGTAGACATTTTATGTCTTTAGACGCTTTATATCTTTTTAACAAGTTTTACCTCATATAAATAATGCAATATGATTAACTCTTTCGCTACCGTAAGCCAATATATCGACTTACGTGGTAATTTGTGTACAGACCATAAGCAGATATACCGGTTTTTCAATATGGTTTCACTTTTCATTTAATTACGAAGCCTATACAATAGCTAGATCAATCAAATTTTGTCTCCAGTGAAACAACCTTGTTACAAGTCACTTGCTATCAATAAAAAATTATCTGCTAGATATTTTCAACAATTCTCTGTGATAAATGTACTAAACGTAAAACGATATATCAGCTTATTAACAAGGTTTCACTTTTCTTTTCATTACAAAGCCGACACATTAGGTAAACTAATCAAGACTTGTCACCAGTGAAACAACCTTGTTGTCAATCATGTGCACATAAAAAAGATTTTTTTGGTTCAACGACTCAATTTTTTTTCAAATTGGCAAAACCAGATCGTTTTCGTCATGGCAAGGAAAAACACACTGCGTTTGTTTAACTCAAATAAAACGTTAGATATTGCACACAAGTGGAATTAACTTTGTACTTATCCTGTAGGAAATTGTGTTTTAAATAAGATGCAATTTACAGTAAAACGATAGCTATTTTTATTCTTGAGATATTGCTAAAATACTAGCGGTATATCAGTGTTTCAAAAAATCATTTCATTAATTTGGGCAGAATATTCATTCGGAAAGATTTTAATGCGGTAGGGAAAGAGTAATTCGTGTAATTAGTATAGGCAGATATTATAATATGCAATCTAAATATGGTTTCTATACAATTAATTCTAAAAATCTAATAATAATAGCCTCCTTTGAAATGTTAAAGATCTTTTTACATTGAATGTGTTGTAAATGCAGTCAATTTAATTTCAGGCAAAACGCAGATTTACAAATAAGCTCTTTGGCAAAAACCGATATAATAAACCAAAAATGACCATATGCACATAGGTCAAAAACGGTTTAGATAGCATTACCATATTTATGAAAAACAATGCAATGCAATACTAATTAGCTCTAAAGATAGCTTAAAAGGCGTCTTTATTCATAATACTTCAGAAATATTTTTCACAAGCTAAACTCATATTTTTTATTCTACAATGTTATTGGAAATGTTGTAATTACCAGGACAGCAATAATATATTGTGTTTCTAATGACAAGATCTGTCTGTTTGCTTCTGTAAACAATGACTTTTGACAGCAGTCTAATACTGGGTTTTCTACTTTGGGTTAAAATTGTGTCTGTTTGTTTAAGTACATTAGGATCCATGGCAGAATACTAATACTGTTTGTTAAACTTTCTGCTAATTTCCTATTCACTCAACTTTCAATAAAGTGTTAGAGCTTATTTCTTTTTATACATATCTTAATTTGCTATATAAACAGCAAGTTTTTCAAAATTTGTTTGACAGCATTTTTGTTTAAAGAGAGTTAACTGAAATCGATAATAATGCGAAATACACTATTCATATAAACATATGTGATAGTATTTGTTTTCAATGAAATTAAATAACAGAAAAGGCTTGTGCAGTCTGTGATTTCAAAACACATCAATATTTTTAGGTTCATAGTCAGAGCTTGCTTAGTGGTTCACTTTGTTTGCTATGAGTGATAAACTTTTTGTGAATTAATTTGTAAGCCAAACTTTTAATATTCTATAGCCAAAGATATTTTCATAAATTTCAGATAAATATAAAATTTGAGTTATCTACATGTAATTGGTCACATTTACATATGTTAGAGGTTTGTACTGAATAAGGCTAATCGCTGTGCTACTACATTTCCAAGTTTTATTTCCATAATTTGTTTTAAACTTTTGAGGTTGAGATTTGCACAGAGGAATAATAAACCAATTTGTAATATTTGGAAGCTGTGTAGATCTAGCATTGAATGTACTTGATTGTTTTTAAACTTTCTGAACACTGGCAATTCTCATTAATGTACATGTAGGTCAGTATCCATGGGTTATGTACCAAAAATTAGGACATTTTAAATCTTTATGTAATATATTTGAACAGACTATTTACTATATATAAATCGGCTCATAATCAAACAAATATTTATAAAAAAAAGGAAACCTTTTGGAAAAAAAATCGCAAGTGATAGCGAAATAAAATAAGTATGAGAGATATTTTGCACGAAAACCATTTAAACTGGTAAATTTTTTGCCAATTCTGAAACAAGGATAAACAGATTTATTGAAGTCTGCATTACATGATTTGTTTTTTTGATGACTAATACAAGAAATCGAACAAAGCTTCAGTGTCTATACTTTTGTTCAGTTTCGTTCTTTGGTGTGGTAATCTTTAAAAAAGTAGAACTATTACTCCAACGCTAGGAAGATTCTTGCGTGACAAGCATTTGTACTTGTTCTTTGTAGTTTTAGAAAATCTTGCATATAGAGGATCAGAATTCTGCTTGTTTGCTCGGTAATGTTTGTCAATGCAAAAACTTGTTTGTGGTTTGTTTTAAGACCAGGATAGAAAGAAGAATTTCATCTGCAACTTCCTATAAGTTGTGTGCACAAATTTTTATACACCATTTAAATCTAAGTTTCTAATCAATCTGAACTATAGATTATCAGTTTTAAGTAGATCGCATTTGAGTTATACACAGTAGATCACACATATATATATATATATATATATATATAAAGTTGTTTCCTCCCCCTGGTTAACCCGTAGGGGTGGTAATTTCTGCTCTAACTCGGGTCTCCTACCAGATACCCGAGAGTTTGAGCATTCGCCTCAAAATCTTAGCTGTTCCCAATAGCACATTTTTCTGCAACTCACCTGAGTTGGTTGCCGTTGGTATTTGGGCAATGTATATATTATTATAATTATATATAAACACATATATATATATATATTATGATGTTTAATAGATATTTAAATAAATATAGATGATAAATAAATAATGATTATACTTATTTGCTTATGATTAGCTGTAGCTGATCTGCAGTCCTAATATGAAAGATCTTGTAAACAAGCATAATAAGAATGTTTCTAAACCAATTTCCACACCAACAAAGAAAGGTAACTGCCGCAACGTGGGTCAATGCTCACTAAACAGGAAATGCTTCCACAAATTTCTATTCTGTCAACAAGAAAAACTCCACTAAACTGAGCGAATACATACGGAAGGTGAAAGAGAGTGGCATTAACTATAACATGAGCAGGAAAATTCTCAAGCGTGGATCTTCTATTAATCGATCTACAAAACTCTGCAACCTCTGTCAAGGGAAAAATTATATATGGTTCATGAGCCACAGCTATCCACATTAAACAACAGATTAAAAATGATATCGACATGTAGACATGCATGAAAGCACAGACTGGGTAACGTTATATCAATTTTGTTACCATGCAGCATTCGTTTATAGCGTCTTTTAATCCTATTTTTTAAACCTATAAATGCTTAGCTTACGTTTATACATTTTACCAACCTTTGGTTATTTTACCTAAAGAGTGCACCTACCGTGGACGAAACTGTTTAGTAGTAAAATACTTTAACCATTTTGCTAACTTTTACTCAACTTTGATTTTAGTCAGCTTTAGTTTTACTATTGAGCACTTTTTCAAAAGACACAATAATCCTTCATATATTTATACATATGAATATGCATATGTATACACACATATATATAAAACAAAACATACATACATGTATATATGTATGTATACATTATGTATATTTTATATTATGCATATATATATATATATATATATATATATATATATATATATATATATATATATATATATATATATATATATATATATATATATATATATATATATACACACATACATACATACATATATATATATTTATAACATATATTTATATAAATGTTATTTATTTTATTTATATTATATTATTTATTTTATTTTATTTATGTTATATATTTATATATATATATATATTTAAACATATAACATATATTTATATATGTATATATATACAGTGGTGTGAAAAATAAATGGACCACCTTATAAAACTTGATCATTGCTAGCGCTCAGCACTCAAGGTGATTAAATCCCTCATTAAGCTCTTGTTATTGAGTAGAACCTATACATAGTATACATCAAAAAAAGCTTAGAATGAGTAGAACTTGATGAAACTAATTTTAGTTTGAAACAACAATGTTAGATAAGTTTTAGAGAGAGTCAAATTTAGCAATTATTTTTGGCATTTTCACTCATTTTGAATAAAATTAAATCTCTATTTTTTTTATGTTCAAACTTAAAGCAGTGATGCTACTCAGATCAAAGACGTTGTGTGAAACAATCCTCATGTTGTAACGTTTTGCACAACAGAATAATTTGTCTTTGAAGTTGCTAACTTGCTATAAAAGTGAACTGCTAGCGTTGGTAGATTCATTCAGTCAAACATCGACATCATGCCTCGTCATCTTACAGAAGCAAAGCGAGCAATCATCGTACACTTTTACCAGGGAAGCAAATCACAGCGGGAGATTGCCAAAGAAGTTAAGGTTGCTAAAAGTACTGTTTGTAACACCATCAAACGGTTTGGTGAGCAAGGTGACTTACAGGAAAGAAAGGGTAGAGGACGGAAAAAGACAGTTAGGCCATGTGCAGAAAGAACATTAGTGCGGCTTAGCACAAGAAATCGACGCCTTAACACTGTAGAATCGTGTAGAGAACTGAAGGAGTCTACTGGTAAAGACATCCGCCCTTCTACAGTCAGAAGAGCTCTACTAAGAAACGGACTCAAAGGCTGCAAACCACGCAAAAAGCCGTTTCTCACCGAAGTTCACAGAAAGAGGCGTTTGGAATGGGCAAAAGGCATGCCTACCAAGTACTAACAGCATCCAAAACCAACCCAAACAGCCTTTTCAGGGCCACCAACTTATGCAGAGTTTGTTCACAGCAATTTATATCAAAATGAATAAGTTAAAACTGTAGCAATGTTAGTACGCTAGTTGGCAAAACTATTCCGATTTTCAGTATTTGTGCTACTAAGCTGCCCAAGCCTGAATTTTAAGTGTTAAACTACCTCAAATAAGTTTTTTATAACATATCTGAATAGAGGAGACTTTTAGCTTCATTTTGATATATAAAAAGTTAAATTTGAACACATTGGCTGGCAGCTACTACAACATATTTTTTGAAAGTGCTCAAAATTCTAGGGCAGTCCGTTTATTTTTCACACCACTGTATATATATATATATATATATATATATATATATATATATATATATATATATATATATATATATATACACATACAATGTACATATATATATATATACATACATATATAAATATATATAGATTATGATCATTTTAACAGTTTTACAATTGTTTTGAGTTGTAAAGTCAGCAGTAAAATAATCTCTAACAAGAATAATTTGCTAAAACAAATGTTATTGACTCTTTGCAAATAGACTTCATATTTTAAGTCAAAATTATTGGCATATCACAGTTGCAAAAACTGGAATTCCTTTAAAAATGAAAGTGCTCACTAAAGATAAAATAGGAATTGCCTCAAAGTGCTACTACTATTGTTGATTTCACAACAAACAATTTTCAAAGCCCATCATGGGCTTGAGACATTTATGAATTTTAAGTTTATGATGGAGCCTGCAACATAAATAGCAAACCTTTACCCAGTGTCATTAAAAGGTCTAACCTTGGTACTGTTTGCATTCAGAACAACGCTGCTATTTGAGCTCAGACAAATTGTATCAAACGTCAAAATATTTTTATTTGAGGTAAATTGGCTTATAGTATACTTGGTACAAATGAAGTAGCCTGTTTTAACGGAACAAAAGGCTGAAACATCAAAACATTTTAAATTACCTGATAGCGTCTGCCATGCCATTCACAAATTTATGTTTGCCTAAACTTTCTTTTATCCAGTAAATTTAATGCTGATGTCTGCTGAATTTGAATATAATTATAATGAAGGCAAAGAGCAAAGCAAGTTTTTATTTGGCACATTTATTTTTTTCACTAGATGCTTTACATCATTGTGGATTTTTCAGAGAAGCAGCGTGAAATATTTTGAATTTTGCAGGATATTGGATAATTATCTTCTCCCATGTTGCTCAGGCAAGTGCAGGATGTAATGTCACCTTTGAAAGACAGAAATATTCAGCACACAGTAAAAGTGAAATAATAATCTATGGCATCAGAGAGTTAATTGGATGCGCTTTTATGTGTGCACGTATTTTGACATGTGAAGCATTTGTATACGACATACATGATGGTATGTGCTCTGCTGTCAATATCTCTGCAACTGATTATCCAGTAACTACAACAAGTGGAAGCACTGTTGACGGTTATAGAATCATCATGAATACACAGCTTGCTAGAGGTACGTGATGCACGTATTTATGTTTTAGTAGAGTTTTAGGTGAAGTAAAACACAGCTAGTACTGCTGAAGACATTTCAGGTATAAATTTTTGTGCAACATTGTAACACTTACTTCTTGAACATTTCTTAAGTTTTCAAATGTCTTCAACCAAATTTAGTACCTAACCACAGTTTGAATGGCGCTAAAAAGAAAGATATGTAATTTAAAACGGTTCACATTGACACTTTTCTAAAAGGGCAGGATTAAATCGGTTACCCAAAACAAACATTGTTTATATACAATAACTAGTTGAACACTCAGCATTGCACCAGTAAGAAAATAATTGTCTAATGAATTTGGGAGTTTTACCTGAAAAGCCAGATTGTAACTAAAAAATTTACTAAAATAATACTGGTGTTTTAGGCAAGCTTAACAATTGTTACGCTTAATTGTTAATGGCGCTAGATATTAACCCCAAGTGAGCATCTTTAGCACGAGTATCTTAACCAATGTAATATCTGTTTTCTGAATGAATCCATTATATTTCGTGTAGCTTAATAGTAAAGTTCGCCACTTCTAGATCCAAAGGTCTCAAAATCAGAGCCATGCAGACGCTTTGTTGCTAGATTTTCATTGCTGTAACTGAACACAGGGTTTAACAAAAACATAAAAAGACTAAGATTTATACATATACTGTATATAAATTATATATATATTTTAATTTTATACATATATATAGTTTTATGTATATATATATATATATATAAATAACAACTCAAATTATTCAGTCTGAAAAAAGATTGCAAAAACAATGTGAATTTAATCAGACCTTTTGATTTTGGAACAAACTAATTAGGAAATGCACATATGAAGTTGTCTGCTTAGACTGACCACTTAGAATTTGGTTTGGAAAGCAAGTTCTCTTATCTTCTGTAAAAATAAGTCAGCATAATATTTTAAAAATTATTAATTAGCACCACTCGTGGTGTGATATTAGCTAATACCACAGTATGAGTGGAAGGAAATAACTATTTGCCTTTTAGACAAATGCTATATAATTATAAAATACAATATTATAATATAACATGATAATATTATCGGTCTTTTTGTTCAATGAAGTTTCTAACACTCACGCTTATTTTGTGTGAAATGTGATATGTTACCATGAAATGACAAGCCTATTAAATTGATATAGCCATAGAATATTCACGGTGACTGCCAAACCAGTACGGGTTTTTGTTTGGGTTTTAATTGCTACCACACCACCAGTGGTACTAAACTAACACCACTGCTTGAGTGGTTTTAAACAATGCTATAATTATGTTGCTGCATTCTGAATATTTTATAATAAATCATCAAGATAAATATCTTTGTATGGGTTATAATAATACTACTAATAATACCTGCTAATAAGTGGTATTAGTGGTGCCACCTAAACCACTCATTTAGTGATACTAAGATGTGGATGACCTCGGTAGTGTGTTATAATAGTTTGTTAAAGCTTTCCATATTCGCTCGCTTCCTGGCTTAATTTATTTAAGTTTGTTTTGAGGTAGCAATGAACTCCAAATTATTTCTTTTGAAAACACTAGACCGCGAATGATTATATACATGTACGCAGGTGATCTTACTGTTGTACAATCTGTAGTGTTTTCACTCTCAGTCTAAATTGTTTTTTTTTTGTAAAGCTTTAATTACCACGTTTCCATGCATCTAATGATTTTAGATTACTTCTAAACTAAATCATAGAATCTGTAAAATTCAAATGGAGTTGATGCCATTTCGGTTCGCAAAAAAATGTGAGAAGGCATTTGCATTGAGATTAATATTTGTCATCGCAGAGACCCTTCTACAAATGAATTTCCATCAATAATATCCACAAAAGCTTTTCTTGCTAGAGGTGAAAAATTCGGCATGCACTGTCACACTAACGCGCAAGAATATTCTAACTTTATTAATTGTTAGAAAAGTAAGATGTGAATTAATTGGCAGTGGTCAACTTCAAATCTATTCAAAGTATGGAAACCCCGCGAATGTTGTTAGTAGAATAATTACGTACCTAAGAAGAAATTTGGCCTCCAAAAATATATACACATTTCGTATCTCCGGCTCCTTCATCATCATGGCTAGCCACGTTAAGATTTGACAGGAAATTCTTGTTATTATATGGATTGGACTATCAGGTAATTAATGTACATAATTTTTAGCACTGTTTGACTTGAATATTGGAAAATATTTTAGACAGCTAATGCTTTATTTGAACACAGAATTGAACACTATTGGTAAAGGAATACTACGCATAGTATGACAAAAACCAAAAATTTACAGCTCTTCTCAATTTTTGAAGTCATGAAAATATGTCAAGCTCGTAAGTTTTTCTTTTCAGCGATGTACCTAGTAAAAAATTATGTTCAAGGTTTTCTTGTTAGACTTCTCAGCAAAACCATGAATATGTTGTTATGCAACAAAAAGCTGAAATGATGGTGCATCAGCCATTGTCTACCATTAGTTTCAGAACTATGACTTTTGTGCCAGTAGCACCGTAGCTACTACCAACTCTAGGCATATACACCAGTTCTTATTGCCAACCTGTGCAGAGGCCACTCAGCAGTCTTGCTGCCATATAATAGTATTTCATGTCCAGACCAATTAATGCTGAAGGTTTCCTGTCTGCAAAAGTACAACTCACTGTCTCAGTTTACCCACTCCGCTCTCATCACTGAGGCTTTTCCCATTGAGTACTGATTCACTTCTATGACTACCAGCTTTTTAAAAACCCTGGCTCTCTATAAAAACTAGAGCTTTTGAATTGACTAATAAAAAAGACTCAGATGTTTGCATAATATCTCATAAAGTGAGCATCGCCAAACTAGCATTGGTAAATAGATCAGCTATCAATCACAGTTTTGTTTAAGAACAGAAACTTCTCAAAATCACCTAGGTTTGTTCTACATGTAAATAATTTTATCAAAGTTTAACTTTTTGTAAAAATCCATATTTGATTTCAGATAAGAAGACAGAGATGTCGAGTCTTTATGCTGCTGAATATAATGGTGATAAGGCGGTTGATGGGATTTACATGCCAATTGATGGAGATTTCTCTTCTGTTATGATCACTCAGAAGAAACAGAATCCGTGGTGGAGAGTTGATCTAGAGAAAACGCATTGTATATCAGCTGTCAATATACTTAATAGTGGTAACTTGACATAAGTCAACAAAATTACTTTGAGTTTCTGAACATTATGGCTAAAAACCTAACAGTCATTTAGAGAAGCCCTCTTTTGAGTTATTTGCTGATTGCATGTCAAGCTTTTTTATTTAATATTTAATAGATACCCTTTTCCAAAACGCTGCTAAAAGTGTAATAAACAACCCAAAGTACAATATCAAACTTTTAAAAATAAAATTTTTAGAACCTAAAACATGTAATTTTAGTGTTGAATTTGGCTCTTCAGATATGTTAGTTGAATACAATTTTTATCTTTGGTACCAAAAGCTGCTTTCATCAGTAAGAGAACTAGTGAAATTCTAGTTTTATTGTTTAATAAGAATATTTAAACTAAAATACTGCATTTTAACACTCAATATTTTATTATTTTAGCTATCAGACACTTTGAACGAACAGCTAATGCATTTGTGACTGTGACAAGTGACTTATCCTCAATATTCTACACATCAACTGAATCTAGTAACTTTTGTGGAGAACATCAAGGAACACTCAATAGATATTACACACTTATTAGTTGTGTCAGAAGGGTCAGAGGTCATTTTGTACAGATACAGTTCATGATTAATAACTACTAAAACTTGTATGAGGTCGAAGTTCACGGAAATTAATTTCATTTGTTAGAAATTTGTAGTGTGCATTATAGTCATTGTTGGTATTTCATGGCTGTTTGTAATATGTTGTTAGTTCAATGTTTGCTAGTGTAATTTCATCAGAGAAGCTAGCAAGCTTCTACCTGATGAAATCTTCTGACTTGATTCTTTTTACACTGTTTCTATCTCTGCTTTCTTTAACAAGCTGGAATTTTTGCCAAGATTGCTGTTCATTTTTGAATAAATAGCACCGTGTGCCATAGACTGCACTTACAAAGCTTATTGTAGTTATGTCCTAGTTATTATGTTTCAATTTTTTCATTTTTTTCCAAGATTTTAAAGTTCAAAGATTCTCATAGCTACAGCCGGACATACCGAAGGAAGTTTGCCCATATGTCCCTATACTTCTACACCCTTACGCTCCTACACCCCTACGCCCCCGCAATTTTACACCCATAAGCCCATAGGTGCATACACACATACACACCAGCTTTTATAACTATATACAAATAAATACATAGTTAGTCAGAAAGAATATTTTTGCATAGTCATTAACTATTTCTTAGCAAGGTCACAAAATGGTATTCTTTAAAACAGAAATTTAGGTTTGGCTTCAGAAATTGTTCTCTGAAGAATATCATCGCAATCTTTGTGTCTTTTACAAGACTGCAAGAATGTAGCTTAAACTGTTAGCAAAACAAACTTGCATTCGAGTTTGGAGAGGTGTGGATTATTTTCCTATTAGTTTAAACTGTGTCATACAATTAAAATTGTTTCTTTGTCTATGATGCTTACTCTAAGCTATACAAACAGAGACACAACTACAAAAGTCTCCTATATTTCAAATATGGTTTCCTGCCTATTTTTCCTTTGTTGGATAACGGAAATTATTCACTTGTTTTTAATAATGACACCCAGCTATAAAAGTATTGACATGACAAACACCAACTCATATTCAATATAATCTGCTTTGTCTCTAACCGGAAGGTTGATAATTGTACAAGACCAAATACAAACTGTAAAACAAAAGAAAAACCTACTTATTGAGCTCATCAAATCAAGGACTGTTTACCTTACTAAATTTGTATTTCAATACAAGTTCTTTTTGATGCAGTTGTTACATGGGAGCTGGCAGGTTAATGCACGCAACAGATATGCTATACATGCATGCCTTTACATAACTATTATCAATACAATTTAATGCACAATTTAACTCTGTTTTTGAATAATAAATTCCAGAAAAAAAGTTCTTAAAAACCCAAAGAGCCCAAAACTGCAAGCAACAATTTTTCATTATATGTAATCTAAATAGTTCTAATCCAATCTTAGACATGAAAACAAGCTTTTAATGATCACTGTTGATAATGGTAACAAACAAGCATATAGTTAAACAAACTATTTGACAAGAAACCTAATCTTTTTATCTTTTTATTATTCAATGAAAAATACTTTTAAACTCAAAATTAACAATGTGCTGGTTTTTGTAATGCTTCGCATCAGCAGAAAGCTTAACAAAATTTGTTTGTTCAATTTGTTATTGCAAACAACTATAAAAACCTTGCACACCTCATGACAATAACTCTACGTGTTCTTTTAGTTGACGGAAATACAAGCAGCAAGCTAATACTGGTTTTTGAACTTTGTTAATTTTTGGTTCACTCAAATTGCAATAAAATATTAACACTATTTTGATTGGATCTGTTTTAATTTGTTGTATAAATAGAAACGCTACACAGAAATTGTTTGAAAACAGATTTATTTTTAAAGCATTAAATAGAATTATTGATAACATGAAATAATAGTAGTAATTACATTCTTCTGTCATGTGTTGACAAGGTTCTCATGTTCTAGTAGAGAAACAAACCGTGTCTTTCGACGAGAAGATGAGTGATTCGTTTGGTTGTGAATAATCACTGTCAGGACTAGTTTTTATAGGCTAATGTTTTGTTTGATCAATACACTTATCAAGGGTTCCTTCTAGGAATTGCGTTTTCAACCTGAAGGAATGCATGTAGCAAAACATCCATTCTGATGTGTAGCCATTTCACTTACCCATTGTCGGAAGGACAGATTTGGATCTTTAAAGCTGCCCCCATGTTGTCAGTGTGTTACCCGGGGCCTCCAAGATATATATAGATATACAAATAAAATTTTATATGTATATATAAAACTGTTTCCTCACCCCGGATACTCGTATGGGTGATAATTTCTGCTCTAACATGGGTCTAATACCAGGGACCTGGGAGTTTGAGCACTCACCTCAAGATATTAGCTGTTCCCAATATCGCACTTTTCTGCAACTCACCTGAGTTGATTGCTGTTGGTATCTGAGCAAGCCACATCTTATTCGCCGGTGTTATTGCGTCCAGTGCCCCAATGACTATTGGAATTACAGTTTTTCTTACATACCAGCATTTTTCAATCTTTTCTCTAAGAGGGAGATATTTTTCTACCTTTTTTTTCTTTGCTGGCTATATTGTAGTCATTGGGTACTGCTAAATCTATTATAGTAGCCCTCTTGTTCTCCTTGTCCACTACCACTATATCCGGTTGGTTTGCTGAGACATGCTTGTCAGTCCGAATGTAGTAGTCCCAGTTGATCTTAGTTCGGTCATTTTCATTGACCTTACAAGAGCTTCCCATCAGTGTTGTGGTTTATTAAGGCCATACTCATCCCTCATCACACATATATATATATATATATATATATATATATATATATATATATATATATATATATATATATATATATATATATATATATATATATATATATATATATATATATATATTTATATATATATTATATATATAACTATACTGGCTGTGCTACCTGGTGTTGCCCGGGTAATAAAAAAGTATATATATTTAAGAACAAGAAGTTTTTTTTTCTTGCCCCTCTTTTTATTTCCAAACAAATGATTTAAAAAATGATTGTTTTAAGCTGAGAATTATCAAAGCATTTGATTGAAAAAATTTCCAAACATTTTAATCACGTTTTCTTGTCAAGGGATAGTGTCAGTTTAGCAAACGCTATACACATAGCAACTTAATTTTATAACATAGTTGAACATTCTGAAACTATCGTTAAGTTTACGAACTCAAAACTGTCTACTGTAGTGTATTTCAAGGTTGTAAAAGCAACATTACTGATATTAACCTTTTGTGATATCATATTCATGAAATAAATGTACATATAATTTTATAGTTTTTGAATCCTAACATGAAAGGTTTTATGAATCAGCAAAATCAGCTATTTATTTTTAGTAACTTATACTGGAGTCTTGGCATGCAACTGTAACCAGGAATTCTAAATAATGTTAGCTAACTAATTTCAAGAGTCGAAAACTACTAGTATAGTTGGTTCCAAATGATATGATAATTTCATTTTAATGTCAAATAAAAAACTGCACATTTTAAGCTGCTATTTATTTAAACGCCAGTATATATTAAACTTCAAAAATTATTTCACGAGCAATGGAAATTCTGCACATATTCAAACAACTAGTCATTAATTTTCTGGTAAGATGACAAGCTTTCTATTTTGTGTAAGTTTGTAAGTAAAAAGAGTATGCTAGTAATTTGAACATACACTTTAATGACAAGAAGTACTCCCTGCAAACTATTGAAAAAGATGAGAATCAAACTCTATAGATGATCTGCCGATGCCTTGTTGGTATAAACATTATAAGTTCTGTTTAATAACGTATTACGTTGGCCATTATCTTTTTATTCCTGTTGGTAAAGTGTTATATAACCTGTTATTGGCAATAGTTTTTACATTAAAGTGTTTAATGTTGAGTTATGCTTAACAGTTTATGGTGGCCATTCAAGTGGTTGAGAATAGTATCTTTGCTCTGGTTACATCTTCCTATGTTCAGACAGTTTCAGATTGTAACACACTTTTATGCAATTTCAAATCGGAGTTATAAGCTGAGATTCTTATTTGCTTCTTGAGCTTTTGTGAAATCTATTATCTTTTTTATACTAAATTTTTGTTTGTGATAGATTAAGCCTGGTTATTTTTACTTGGGATTTGTTTTTTTTAACAACACTATACAATAATTGACTGAACTCTAAGTCGCAAGGAAATATTAGCATCAGAGAAGTAAACCTCAGAGATTGACTACAAACTTGGCTCTGAAAAAACTTTTGTTTACACGCCACTGGAGATTCTTAGGTTAGTTTTTAGTTTAGATGAAGGTTTTTAAAGCATAGAACTATTTTTAATAAATCATTTGATATGTATATTGTATGATTTGGGTTGCACAGAGTGGCATTGAAAATATCAAACATCTAATTGATCACAAGATGATAGGCGTGTTAATACTTTTCTCGAAGACTTTAGCATATTAAAACTTTTTTTTAAATTTGTTGTTTTGCTAATGGCACAGTCTTTATTTAATAACAATACTTGAACAATAAAATTTTTAATCTGTTAAAAATTGGATCTGACATTGATATTTTAGAAACTAAATTCTGGAAGATTTGTCACAATTTGCAATAGCCTCAAAAGAAACGATACTAAATTTTGTTAACTTCTAAATGAACTATTTTTGAGACTTTGAGTATTCTTAATGAACTTTAGAAGCCACATTTAGATGTTAATATAAAATATATCTCTATTTTTTTCTATCTGTTTAAAGATACGGCTGACGTTTGTGAAAAATTGCTTAACGCAGGATTCAAACTGGTAAATTTCTGTATCGAGGACCAACATTCTATCGCCTGTGCTAATCAACTATACACCACCCTTCCACCATCATTGTACATGTAGAGTAGTTATTACACTTGACATTCTCTCAGAGTACTCTACGCTGTGAAGGCACTAAGAAATGAGAATCTTTGCAAGACCGATTTTTGTGATCATATTTTGCCTGAACAACTCTGTGGCTTACGAGATTGTTATACAAAATAAAACACTTTAAAATATATATGGAGGCTTTTCTTTGGAAATGGCTTTTTAGATTATCTATGTGAATCAATTGATAACAAAAACAATCGACACAGCTCAATACATGCCAACTAGGTGCAAGTATGGCACTTGCCACCACCTTTCAGCATCAGACAGATACTCAGGCAACATTAAAATTAATGAACATACACATAATTTTTAATGAATCCAATGTCAAGCTTTACAACATTAAGTTCTTGAGTCAAAGTCTATTGATGATAAGAGCTATTCTAATTATTAAAAAACCCAAAGCCAATCAATAATTCATCTGTTTTTGAGAATCAGTTTTAACTCTGAAGAATTCAAAATTATTACTTTGAAAATAAACTTACCAAATTTGTTTGTATATTTTACCAAAGAGTGTTCAGGTTTTTAATCATTTGAGATCAATTCTAATGCCTGAAGGGATCTGATTGCCAAAATGTTTTAACTTGCCAATTAACCGACAGGCCTATCTCCTTATACACACTCAGAGGGAGCAGAATCTATAGTGCAAAGTTAATCTAGAAAAGCCTATTGCATATCAGCTATTAATATATTGCTTAACTAGAAAAGACACGCTGTATATCAGTTGTCAAAAAACTTGAATGAGCTAACTTGACATCATTCAACAAAATTACTTTGAATTTCTAAACATCATGGCTAGTAACTAAGCAGTCATTTCGAATAACCCCTTTTGAGATATTTGTGAAATGCATGTAAAACTCTTTTGTTTTCAATTTAATAACTAACTATTTCCAGAACACAGATACAATTCTAATAATTAACACAGAGTAAAGACATGAACTTTCTAAAATTAAACTTTTACAACTTGGAACAAGTTACATTGGTGATGAATTTGGCTTTTCAAGATTCTTAGTTGAATTCAACTAATCTTACTTTGGTACTAAATGCTGCCTCCATGAATGAAAGAACTAGTTAAGTGGTCGTATTATGGTTTTATGAAAATAAAAAATTACAAAATTGTCTTTTAACTTTTTTGTGACCGTAAGCCGATGTATCGGCTTTAGTGGTAATTGAAGTACAGACCGCAAGCCGATGTATCGGCTTATCAATAGGGTTTGAATTTTTTGAAAATATTTTTTGCTAAGCTTTTCCATATCTAATTATATTTTAAGACTAGACTGTTATCATCATTGCAGTAAGAAACTCACCACGTTTTTTCAATGCAAAAAAGAGTCATATACTTTGCAAGAGTAAAATTAACTAAACAATATTTATACTCATCTTGTGGAAACCTTTGTTTTTAATAAGATGCATTTTACAGTAAAACATTATCTGCATTGATTTTCAAGATATTGCATAAATACTAACCTTAAATCAATATTTTGCACAATCCAATTGAATTAATTTGGATGAGATAGCAAATTTAGCGCAGTAATGAAAGAGTTAATATATAAATGTTATTATTTTCAACTTACAACAGCGTCAATCGAGCAGACAATCCATTTGGGACTGTGACCAGTGACTCATCCTCAATAATCTACACATCAACTAGAGCCAGTAATTTCTCTGAACAACAACTAAGAGCACTCAATAGATATTACACCCTTATTAGTTGTGTCACAAGGGTCAGAGGTCAATTTGTACAGATACAGTTCATGAATAATAGCTACTTAAACCTTTATATGATAAAACTTCATGGTAATTAATTTCATGTGTTAGAATGTTGCCCTCCTATACCCGGTGTTTATTGTTCATATTTCATAGCTGTTTATCACATGTTGTTAGTTCAATGTTTCTTTGTGTGGTTTCTGCAGTGATGTGATCAAGGTTTAACCTGATAAAACTTTTTGACTTCGCTATTTTTACACTTTTTCTGTCGCTGTTTTTTAGGTAACATAAGGTTTCTCAAAATATTATTTAGTTTTATAAAAAATTAAATTATTTGCATAGCAGAAAGTGATTATCCAAATAATGTTCACTTGTAACATAATTTATGTTGATCTTCATCTCATATACTGCACTGCTGACAAGCCTCCTTGGTAGCATGTTGTGTAATTTCTTATAAACTATTTTACCTTATTACCTAGACACCTAAACTGTATCACTATTAACATTAAAATATATTAGCAAAATTATAAATACTTATATATAAATAATAGTCCTAGTTCTATAACACCAGCAATGAGCTAATTACCCAATTTGTGAAGTGGCAACACAGACAGTGGTTAGAGTGACAGACTGTAAATTGAGGATTCAAGTTGAACTCTCTGAGTTGAGTCTATTTTTTGAATGTTCCATTCATGGCTTTGAGCGGACAGACTGATGGGCCTAGCTATTATTATGGTAAAACCTAAAACTTTACCTGAGCTTTTGGGCTTTGCTTTATATAAATTTATTGTTCCTCAAAGCAGCTAAGTGGTAGAATATGTGGAATCAGTAACTCTTACGTAAGTTCAACTTATTTAAGTAAAATTAATAACTGTCTGACATAGTCTTTAGTCACTTGTGATTATCATAAGTGGTAGCATCCTGTCACAATTGCTCATTGGTGTAAGTTTAATCCAACTAAATGGCTTTAATCCTGGATAAGCAAATACTAGATCTGCAGCTTTTAATCCTGGTAGTTCAGGTGTGATAGTAGCTTAGTAATCGATTCATTGTTAATAAATCAATCTGGACTTGCATCATTCTAATGCTTGTTTATGCAAAATTGTGTGTGTCATGTTTTTATTTATTTTTGCTCATTGTAGTGTAATTATAACACGATACTAGCATAATATTAGATGCACTGCTATTAAAACATGTTTTTCTTGCAATAGTTTGGTGCTCACCCATACCAACCTGTGCATCACTAGAAAGTGGTTGATCCCATGTTTTTTCAAGCAAATTATATTGATGTAGTCATGTCTGTTATTTTTTATTACTAGCATGGTTCAGTTCGTGTCTGTGTGAGTTATTCATGTCTAGTAATCAACTGCATGATCATTCTTAGATTTGAAAGGTTGATTGAGTGGCTCATATTGTATCACTTTTGGTCTTGAAAACAATGTTAGATTGGATTCCTGTGTGGTGCGATCTTGTTTCTTAATGCTCTTAGCGTGGCTAAGATGCCAATGAGCGGAAATGATTGTTATTATAGTACAGAATGGGTGAATGTCCAGGTAATAAAAGGTTTCTGCACAACAAGTTTATTTTCATTTAGATATAACAACAGTGAACATTCTAACTTTCAAGCTTGATATCATGAGAGAAAGTTCAGTGCAGCTCAAATAAATTGAGAAAAAAATGAAATACATGTAACTGTAAAGGTGTTTAAATGGAAATGTGAACTGATTATCATGTAATGGCTAAATATTGTCTGTTTTGCTATGATTACAATGACAAATTATTTGATACTGATACAATTAATTAGTACTGAAAAAAAATCAATTAAAAATTATGTATAGGCTTAATTAATTATAACAATTAGTGCATAGAAGTGTGTATGTGTGTGTGTGTGTGTGTGCGGGCGAGCTTGTGTGTGTGCGTTTATGTGTGTTAAAGGGTTACTGTGGCAGCAAAACTTGTTTTTCAAAGTTTTGACTATGACGATACTGGTACCTCTTGATACAGGAGCAAATGTAAAAATAAGGTATCAAGTTGTCTCTGTCTTGTTCTTTGTCTTACTAAGAAAAGAGAGAGCGTAGAAATGATTCCTACGCGAGATTATACAAAATTTTACAAAAAAGTATTTAGCCTATAAGGATTCTGTGATAAAACCCTAAGATGAACTAAAAATAGGAATATAACAACACATTGAAAATTCAAGCAGAACATTTTAAAATTAATTTTTTATAACTTGTTTTAAAACTCTGTTTTATATGCATCATTATTAACGTTACCATTTTGTGCTAATGTATTCATGATATAAATGTAAATATAACTTTATAGCTTTTGAGCCCTAAAGTGAAAGGGTTTATGAATCAGCAAAATGAACTAGTTACTTTTAGTAACTTATTTTGAGTCTTGGCATGCAGCTGTAACTGAGAATTCTAAATAATGTCAGCCAACTAATTACCAGATGCTAAAACTGCTAGGATAGCTGGTTCCAATTACTATAATAACTTCAATTTAAAGTCAAATGATGAACTGCACATTTTAAGTTGCTATTGATTTAAACGCTAGTATATACTATACTATTAAATTTATTCTACATGTATTTAAAATTCTGTATGGCCTCAAACTGCTAGTCCTTAATTTTCTGGCAGTGTGAAGCTTTCCTTTTATGTAAGTTAGTAAGTAAAAATTTGTGTGGTAGTATATTGAACATACACTATGATGACTGGAAATATTCACGGCAAACTATTTAATATCGTGATAATCAAACCCCATAGAGAATTTGCTGATGCTAGGTTGATACAAATATAAATATTTCTGTTTTACAATGTATTACGTTGATAATAATATCTTTTATTTCTGTTGGTAGTGTCATATAACTTGAAAATGAGAATAATTTCTACATTATTGTGTTTAATGGTAGGTTATGCATGTTTTAGCTCTCCTTTTATGTAAGTTTGTAGGTAAAAAAGTGTGTGGTGGTATATTGAACATACACTATAATGACAGGAAGTACTCACTAGAAACTATTGAAATACATGAGAATCAAACTCTATAGATGATCTGCCAATGCCTCGTTAGTATAAACATTATTAGTTCTGTTTTATAACATATTACGTTGCCCATTATCTTTTTATTCCTGTTGGTAAAGTGTTATATAACATGTTATTGGCAATAGTTTTTACAATAAAGTGTTTAATGGTGAATTATGCATGACAGTTCATAGCAGCTATTCAAGTGGTTGAGAAAAGTATCTTTGTTCTGGTTACATCTTCTTATGTTCAAAAATGTGTATACTATTATTTTGAACATACACTATAATGAGAGGAAATAATCACTGCAAACTATTGAAAATTCTGAGGATCAAACTCTACAAATGACCAGCTAATGCCTAATTAATATAAATATTATTAGTTCTATTTCATAACATATTACGGTGGCCATAATCATATTTTCTTTGTTTGGTTACATCTTCCTATGTTCAAATCGATCCAAATTGTGACACACTCTTATACCACTTCAAGTCCAAAATATAAGTCGAGATTTTTTATTTGATCTTTGAACTTTATGTAAGGTATTATAGTTTTGTACACTACAAGTTCTTTGTGATATATTAAATGTGGTTATTTTTTACTTAGGATAAGAGCTTTATAACAAAGGTGTATTTGACAGAACTCAGAGACACAATGAAAAAAGGCATCAGGGAATTGGACCTCAGACTTAGACTCTAAATTTTGCTCTAGAAAACTTTGGTTCTACATGCCCTCAGAGATTCTTATAATAGTTTTTGTGTTACATAAAAGTTTTAATAAATCGGAAATCTTCCGGGGAATCATTTGATATGTACATGTATATTGTCCCACCTGAGTTGCACCAATAAGCAGTAAATACAGCAAACACCTAATTAATTCCATAAGGATGCGGTGTGTTAATACTTTTGATTTAGTAATGACTTTAGCAAAACAAAATTGCTGTTTTGCTACTAGAACTTTCTTTAAGCAGCAAGATTGCTTAAATAATAAAATTTCTAGTTCGTCAACGATCAGTTTGACAATAAATTAAAATAAATGAGTGTAGAGATATTTGCAACAATTGGGAACACCATTAAGTGCAATTATACTAAGTTTGTTCAGTTTCCAAAGAAATATTTTTTAGGCTTTGAATAATTTTAATAAACTTTATATGCCAGATTTAGAGATTGAGATAAACTCTGTCTATCTTATAAACTCTCTCTCTCTCTTTTTCTTTCTATCTCTGTCTCTTTCTTTCTCTCTTTCTCTCTCTCTCTCTTTCTCTCTCTTTTTCTTTTTGTCTCTGTCTCTGTCTCGGTCTCTGTCTCTGTCTCTGTCTCTGTCTCTGTCTCTGTCTCTGTTTCTGTCTTTCTGCTTGTTCAAAGATTTGGCTGGAACTTAAGAAAAAATATTTTGTATAGGATTGAAACTCATAACTTTCTGCATGGAAGACCAACATTCCAACTACAGTTTTAATTAAGTATGCACCAACCTTCCACCATAATTGTACATGTATAGTAGTTATTACACTTAACTATGCGTTAGGGCACATTACACTGTCAAGGCACTAATGAACATGACTCTCAGCAAGAGAGATTTTTGCAGTACTATTTTACCTGAGCAACTCCATGGTTTACGGGGCTACTACAAAGAATAAAACACTTTAAATTATTTACTCAGCCTTTTCTTTAGGACTTTTTAATTAGAAATGACCATTTAGAATATTGATGTGAAGCACATGAAAACAATACAATGTGAAACAGCTCAATACATGCCAACTGAGTGCAATTATGGCAGTTGCCGCAACATTTCAGCATTAACAGATTCTCAAGAAACATTAAAAGCAATAAACAGATACATCATTTTAATGAAGTAAATGTCAAAACTTACAACATTAAATGAGTCAAAGTGTATTGATGACAAGAGCTCTTCTATTAATGATGTAAATCCAAAACCAGTCAATCATTTGTTGTCATCTGAAACACTTGTTGATGGTATAAATATGCCAGTTCCGCAATGAGACTTCATAGCCTCAAAGTTTCAATACAAGTAAGGATAACATTTATCTGGTACATGCATGTAAGTCATTTTCATAACAAAATATTTAATATAATTATGTTTTATAAATTTAACTGTTTTATTTTTAGGGCTATTATTTTTACCAATGAGCTTGTTTTGCATCTTTCAATGGAAAACTGTTATCATGAGGCATTATTTATTTTTTAGATCAAGCGAATCGGAAGTCATTCCAGAAGAAGCAATGAACATCAGAAGTGGAGTCTTTCTAGTTCTTGTTGGTATAACAGTAGTTTGTAAGTTTACAAAAAGTTAAAATGGGTGGCCTGAGTGTATTTTCTCTGTTATGGTTGTTTTTCCTGAAATATAGAATCAATCACAATTTTGAGGAAGACAAACATTTTTTTTTCAGAAATTTTATCGGCCTAATATATGTGTATATAGGATGTATTATTAATCAACTGAATCAGATTCAAATTTGTTTTTTGTGACTTTTTACTGGATATCAACTATTGAAGCTGAGAAAATATTTCATTTTAAAAAGTATTTAGCTTATTCTAAGAATATAGACATAGCGCAACTGAATATTAGATGATTAACTCAACAGCTAGCAAACTTTGAGCAATTCATAAGGCATGCTGTTTAACCCTACAGCTTTTAAAACCAAATAAAATAATTTCAACAATAAACTATCAGATTCAGAGCAATTGCACATTGTGGCTTAAAACTTTATTGCATTGAATAATGAATTTCAGCTTAAGTTTCTGTCCATTTGTAGTAACAACAAATTATAGTTGTACTTATAGTTGTACTTAGTATAGAGAAGTCATAAACTTAACTACTGGCTTAGCAATCAAGTAAACTTTTGTAACATAAAGTGATTTAAGATCTAGAAAAAACCAAAGATATTTGTGTTTCGCTTTTGTGATTGTTTTTGTAAATAATTTTAAGAATTCTTACTGCTAAGCGTGTAAACATATTTGAAGGTTTTGAAACAACCCAAGCAAGACATCCTCGACCAGCTCATGATAAACATTGCTCTCAAACCTGTGTTAACACTTTTGATTGTGGAGGAGGAACTTGTAAAGGCAGACACTGTCTCTGCCACGGATGTGAGCCCTGTGTCGAAGATGATTGCTTTACTTCTTGTGTAAAAAAACAATTCCGTACTGGAATTTGCTTAACAGATGACACATTATGTCATTGTGCAATTCCTGGTGGCCCACCGTGTCGTTGTTTTGGCTCGCTGTGTAACTCTAAATGCAAACTGATAGAAGGATGTGAACAAGGAGGAAGCTGCGTTGAAATATCTGGTGTAGTCGAGTGTCGGTGTAGATGCTAAAAGCATTTGATGAGATTAATTTTGTAAACTCATGCTGTTAGTGACAGCATGGGTTGACAAATTTATTTGTCAACCCATGCTGACATGGGTCGACACCCTGTATTTACCAAATGTATGAGTATTATACCTGTCTGAGATAATAAAAATATAACAACTGTTTGATGCCTTGTGTTTTTATTGCCATACACTACAATTTAAAAAATAAATTGCTGTATATGGTTGGGCTAGTATCTGGGTTAGACACATGGACGGCAACAAACGGATAAGTTTTTTGTCAGTTAACTTGATTTATTTATTGAATTTCCTTGATTGTGACCTGTATACAGCAAACCATGCGCATGAACACAAATATAACGTGCACAAACATAAAAAAATATATACAAGGTGAAAAGTAATGCATATTCATTAATTAAGTGTATAATTAATAATGTAATTAATATATGCATTAATGGAATTGAACATGTGGTATTAACACTTACAATAGTAAGGAGATATCCTTCAAACAATAGTAAGACTTTCACAGTTTAAGTAGTTGAGATATATTAAAGACTAGCTGTTGTGAATCATATGGCCAGTAAAAATAGCATTTATAAGTTTGGATGTTCCTTATGATGAGAAGTTGAAAAACTGGCATACTTTAAAGTAATCCTTTGAGGTGGCCTCGCAAAGCAACTAGTGACCAGTGTTGGAAGCTAAATTGTTTGTATAAGCTAAAGTCATAGACTACAGTATCTCAATGCTGTTAACGAAAAGCTAAGCTTGTTAGTTTAATGACACACATTGACACTGCTTGTAATAAATCTGAAACACAAGAGGGGTGGGGTTGGCGGAATTTAGAAAAACTTTTGAAAATATTTGATTGAAAATATGAAATGATTATCAGCACCTAACTTAAAATAGCTATGGGACAATTGCATTCATGTCCAATTCAACACAATTTGAAATCTGGAAAAAACAGCCTGTTGTTGAGATGGATCAAAGATATACGATTGACAATAGAAGATGAGAGTGCAAATAAGAGAACACAATTAGAATGATAAGGCTGCCAACTTATGTAGTTTTTTATTAAAACTCGTAAGGATGCACCACTAATACTTGATTGTGAATGTGCTCCTAACTACTGAGAAAACTCCTCCACTCAGACTAACAGAGTTAGTCTTTGAACGCTTCAAAAAATAAACAATTAACAATTCTAAAAATCTTAGGCACCTGTGTTACAATGGACTTGGTCCTCAACCTTGAAGTTTGTATACCATAAAGCTACCCTGCGCACACAACCATTTTTACCTCAAAAAATTTCTTGTCTTTAGGCTATGAAGTACTTGCCCCGCAAGGTGTGTACTTGCACCGCACTGACAACTGCAACAACATTGCCTAGTTTGAGGTTTTGTGATGAGGTGTGCCCCATACCTTGTCTTGCCATTGTAGAGGCATATCGTTGTTGTGCATCGATTCCAGAATTCATTAGAGATTCTGTCCAGTAGACATAGCCAGAACTTTGCACTGCTCGTTTGGCAACAGCCACCTGAATTGGTTATAAAGGGTCTCCCAATGAGTTGGACATTTTGGGTCATTATATTTATTATGGCAACTAAAAAGGGCAGAGTTCCAAGGGGCCATTTGTTCAGTATGTTGGCAACATCTAAACATAGAGTTAACAACTCTGTAGGACTCAGTCTGCGATCATTGATCGCAAACCGAGTAATCAGTTTAGCAGCCTTGATTAGTGATTCAACTGCACCCTGAGGCCAGGAGTTGTTGGCCGGGCTAAATTCCATGTAGTACCATTGTTCGCACTCAACTTGTAAACACTTTTTTACTCAGGTCCTTTTACACCGTGACTAGCTCTTTGTCTACTTTAACAAGCTGTGAGCCTGGATCAGAAATGATCCTTTCTGGCCATAGCGGATGTTGGTCAAATTTTGAAGTGCCATGAAAAAAGGACTCTGTGTTATAGGCAAATGAGTAAAGAGTAAAAGTAAAGTAGTAAACCATACCCCTTTCAGACATTCGCCTTTGCACCTCTCCACATACGATATATGGACCAAACATATCAATCATTGTCTGATTGAATGGTGGACCTAGGGTCAGTCTTCCAGTTGGCAGTGTAGCCATTCTCTGGGAAAGAAGTTTGGGCTTGCTGACTCTACACACCTGGAGAAACTCAACAACTGGACGGGATTTTTTTGATCCTTTGGTTATCCAATACTCAAACTGAAAACGAGCTAAAGTTGCATCTCTTCCTCTGGGGCCATTGACTAGATGGACCTCTTTCATGAGTAACATTGATGTGATGCAAGCAGGTAAAAGTATCTGCAAGTTCTGTGAGCATGGAGTAATTGGATTACTGTGGGCCAGCCGCTTTCCTACACACCAAATACCTTCTCTATCCTGAATGAAAGTTTTGAAAATATACCTTTTTTGTCAGTGATATTTTGATGATAGAATTCTGAGCTGCCCTGATGAGGTGTGCCTTGGCATAGTGAAGAAGTTGAGGTGTTAGATTCTGCCAACCTAAACAAACGATTTCTGAGTATACTGAAAACCCTGGCATAAATCCAAATGGTGTGTTGAGCAGACTTGAAATTAGAATGGTCAATGTAGTAAGTTTCCTCATCTTATTTAGTGATTGTGGCAGAGCAGCTCACCTCCTTGACACATTGGGTGTGTGACTTTATATTACATTCAGTGACACACTTGTACAGGAATGCATTTCCAGACCACCACTCAGAATTAGGACAAAGCTCAAAAGGCTGCTTTCTTTTGGTGAGCCTATTCTTTGAACCCTTGACCCAGTATCAGTCATCGAGAGCGCCGTATGTTTGAATTTTGGCTATTCTAACTTATTTAAAGATTTGAAATCAAAATAAAGTTTTATTGATGGAGCACGGAATAGTCTCTAAGTCCACTAACTAATACACTTTCTGGAAGTTGAAGGAACACTCAGATTCTATGACCTATCTTTTGCATTTTGGTAATACGGCCTCACAGAACTCCAGTTGAGAGCTGGTTAGCTTTTTGAGGGTAGCGATTCTATACTTGGCCATTATGAATCTGCAGCAATACTGACTTTTACTGAGCCTCCACTTGATGTAAGCTCCAACCCCATAAGCTTGGGTGATTGCATCAAATAGAATTATCAGATCGAGGTCTCCTTTAGCATTGGGTGGAACAAGGCTTCTATCAAAATCTCACTGCGTGACCTCGAATGGCTCAGAGAAGCAACATGCCCAGCGTTGTGTCACATAATCCATTAAAGGAGTATCTCAACCTAAATTCAGAATCCAAGTTTATCGACGAAGAATCTTTGCTGAAAGTGTGAATGCACAGTAGATGCATAAAAGATCATACAGCTTCATAATCTGCACCAAGATCATATGAAAAAGTAGAGCACAAGGCAGACCAGATAGTACTAGACCAGAGGTCAAATCAGGCTCAGTGTAAATCTATTCTCGTTGACAGAAAAGTACACCCTGACCACTGTGACCATTTTATCTGGCAATGGTTTCCAATGAATGCCTAGTTATTGTATCATGTAGTTAGTATCTATTGATGAAGATGACTCATGGGGTAAAGAGATACTATGTTCATACCCTTCACTGAAAAGCCAGTGCTTGAAAGAGAAGCCTGCAAAGCTACGTATAAAGGTTGTGTCCCTAGCCAAGTCAATGGATTCTTCCTTTGAGACAACAGAGTAAACAATATTATCAAAATAGGTGGATTGTTTCAGCAGATTGGATACTTCAGAGTGTTGACTTACCATTTTCACTGTTTTGTAGATTTCCTCAACACTGATTGCAGCAGCTGGTCAATCTCCCCATATTTACTCTGGTGATAATATAAATATTTGGTTACCGATCTTTCAGGTTTTGCCAAAAAACAACGATGACAGTGTTGCTCAGCCTGCCTGATATTTATATATTTGTACAACTTTCGAATATCTGCTACAATAAAAACCAGTCACGGTCTCCAATGCAGGAGAATAACCAGGAGGTTATTTATATAGTAGAGATGCCTCGATTCTAATTTCACCAGCCGATTCAGATACCGATTCAGATCTTTTGCTTTGCATAGATAATTGTTATTTTTATTATGCAAATATAATGCAAAGATAAAATATCAATATTGATGTATTATTTGTGTGTATTTATGAAAAAATGATATACATGTATATATATTCACATACTGCCATACCGTGCATCTAGTAACAGAACAGTCCATGTTTCTTGAAGTCTGTTATTAATAATGGTAATTATTGTTAGTGGTACAGCTTTATCTGTGATAATTAAGCCTTTCTTCTACTGCTGAACAAGCTGCTGCGCCTGTACATGTTTAGAGCAATTAAATGTTTTGTTTAAGTACCGTTAGTGATTCAATTATCTCAGTGAGACGTCTTTGTCTCCTAACACTATCGATATAGCCAGTCGTACTGAAGAAGGACTCACTTGCAACAGATGATGGGATACAGGCTAAATACTGACAAGTCACTGAGGTTATTTTATAAGGTACGAACGATACAACATATCGTCAAGATCAAGAGAGAGATAGATAACTTTACGCATCGACTGCTCAAATTACTTTCGTAACTCTAGTAAATAGAAACATTACACCGCATTCTTGTTTCGCATCATTGTTCTTTTGTTCGTGATTGGCTGCAAATAATCATATCGCTGTAATTGGGAAATACCTCTTTTTGTGATTACGTCCTGCGATTACTTTAGTCTAAGCTTAGACTAAAGCTTAGACTAAAGCTTAGACTAAAGCTTAGACTAAAGCTTAGACTAAATCTTAGACTAAAGCTTAGACTAAAGCTTAGACTAAAGCTTAGACTAAAGCTTAGACTAAAGCTTAGACTAAAGCTTAGACTAAAGCTTAGACTAAAGCTTAGACTAAAGCTTAGACTAAAGCTTAGACTAAAGCTTAGACTAAAGCTTAGACTAAAGCTTAGACTAAAGCTTAGACTAAAGCTTAGACTAAAGCATAGACTAAAGCTTAGACTAAAGCTTGGACTAAAGCTTGGACTAAAGCTTAGACTAAAGCTTAGACTTAGACTGAAGCTTAGACTTAGACTTAGCTTCCCGGGGGCGTACAGTTGGGGTTCCTCTTGGTCCTCCTGGCGCACCTCCATCTGTCGTTTCCTGAGCAAGTCGTGGGCCTCCGCCAGTCGTCTGTCCAGCTCTAGCACAAACCCGGAGGCGAGCTTCAAGTCGAAAGATGGCTGATGATTCAGCGGCTGGTCTGGTAGCCTCAGCTCCGTCCCAGTATCATCAGGTTGGCAGTCTCTCCCGTCGCCGAGTGGGGGGTACCCCTGTGGTTCCGCATGAGTTGGTGCAGCAGCTCGTCCCACTCGTCCTGTCCCCGGCTCAACAGCATGGCGCGTAGGGAGTCACCCAGCCCTCGGTTGGCCCTCTCCACGACCCCATTCGACTGAGGGTTGTACGGGGTGGTGTGGGTCTAAGTGACCCTCCAGAGCTGGCACAACTCCCTCATCAGCTGACTCTCGAACTGGGCCCCCTGGTCCTTACGGATCTGCTCGGGCAACCCAAAATAGCAAAAGACCCTTTCGTCCAGGGTCTTGGCCACCTCTGGGGCTGTGGCATCCGGTATGGCGATGGCGTCCTGCCATCTCGTAAAGTGGTCCGACAAGACCAGGATCCATCTGTTTTCCTGCAGGGTCGTGGGTAGGGGTCCCACCAGATCTACCGCAACCTTCTGCCAGGGTCGCCCAGCGAACAATTGCTGGTGCCCTCCTGCAGACTTGACTCCTCCCCTCTTTGCCGCTTGGCATATCTCGAAGCTCCTAACTAGCCGTCTGACCATGCTGGTCAGCCCGGGCCAGTACCAGGCAAGCTGCAGACGGCCGGCCGTCCTTTCTATGCCGGAGTGGGCTAGGGCGTGTGTTTGCCAGACCATGGTTTCCCAGAGGGTCGGTGGATAGACAGCACACCACCTTGCTTTGCCCTGGGGAGCCACCCTGTCCTCCAACACGCCATCGCACCTGATCCTCAGGGATTCGCACATAGCACAGAGTACCCTGAGCTCCTGTCATCCCAGCTCCAACTCGCTCGCGAGTACCGCCTCACCAGCATAAACCACGCTGTAGATGGTGGCCACGGATCCCTTGCCTTTGGCCTGGAGTCGCGCTAATAATCTGGGGTCTGTGGCCGCTCCAGCGGGTCCCAGCGTGGGCCCAGCTGGCCTCGGGTCAACCAGACTAACCAGAGCGTTGGCTGTCTCGGGTCCTAGCGAGCCGACTGCCTCACGCGCGGTCCTGGCGACTTCAGCCCAGCTCTTCTTCGTTGGAGGGTATCTTCCGGCATCCCAGGAGGTCACTTGCTCTGCGTCCGGGAAGCCCAGGGTGGCCTCGACCGGCTCGGTTCGACCAAGCCTGCTTGGGGAAATCAGACCTGGGTCCCTGCGAGCCGGCCGTCTGGCGCGCGGTCCTGGCGCCTCCAGACGGAGCTTCGTGTTCTCTGGAACCGTAGACTGCTTCTTCTTCCACCTGCCGGCGTGTGGGTCCACCATCTCTCTGTTCTGTTTGGCTG
This sequence comes from Watersipora subatra, assembly GCF_963576615.1. NCBI lineage: Eukaryota > Metazoa > Bryozoa > Gymnolaemata > Cheilostomatida > Watersiporidae > Watersipora > Watersipora subatra. The sequence goes on from NC_088712.1 coordinate 18,768,017, forward strand.
CACTGGCAGCAATCTTGGCACGTCTGTCAACTTAGCTCGTCAGCATTTCCATGCCTCTGCCCGGCTCGGTGTTCCAACATGAAACGGAACTGCGCCAAGATTTCCAACCAGCGGGCTACTTGATGGGACGGCTCCTTTCACCGGCACAGCCATTGCAGGGAAGCGTGGTCGGTGCGGAGCAAGAACTCTCGGCCATAGAGGTAGGGTCTGAAGTGCTTGATGGCCTTGACCACCGCCAACAGTTCCCATCGAGTGACGCAGTAGTTTCTCTCTGCCGGAGCAAGTCTTGCTGTAGTATGCGATCACTCGCTCCTTCCCTTCTTGGACCTGAGAGAACACCGCCTCGACTCCGCACCCACTGGCGTCGGTGTCCAGCACGTACCGACTCCGGGGGTCAGGATACCCCAACACAGGTGCTTGAGTCAGGCTTGCTTTGAGCTTGTCAAACACAGCCTGCTCCTCTTCTGTCCATCTCCACGGCGTCTTTTTCCCCACCAGCCGGTGGAGGGGCCGTGCCGTGGTGGCAAAGTCTGGGATGTACTGCCGATAGTACCCAACAGTACCCAGAAAGCCTTGCAACTCCCGTACCCCGTGGAGAACCGGCTACCGCGCCACATCCTCCACCTTCCTGGGATCCGTAGCAACTCCGTCCTGGCTTACTACACGTCCCAAGTATCGGACACTGGACTGGAGTAACCCGCACTTCTTTGGCTTCCACTTCAGTCCAGCCTCCCTCAGACGCCGGAGCACTTCTTCCAGGCATTGCAGGTGAAGGGGCACTACCATCATGGCATCCACCCCTGTGACCGGGGCCGCCATTTCCCTCTCTCTTTCCTGTGGCATCTCCACAGGGGGCTCCTCTACACAGGTATACCATTCTACCGTGGTTTCCAACCGAAGAACCAGGGGCTGTGCTGCCGGGTTAAGACATCGCACGAGGACTCATCCGTCCGGCGGGGGCTTGGTGAGGCTTGTGGCTTTGGGCTGTCTCTCGGCTTGTCCCTCTATTATCACTAACGGACAAAAGTTGCGGGTCGTCACCCTGCACTGCACAGTAGCCTCTGTCTGAGCGGGGATGGTCGCTCTTCTCACCAACTGCACCCTGCTCTGGCGTAGCCGGCCGTGGCAATCCGTACAGGCCAGGGCCCGGCCATCCACCTTGACCACCGGCCGGTCAAACACCAGAGCGCACCGGTGGGCTGTCAGGAAGGGCATTCCCAGTATGCCGTCTTCACTAATCTGGCTGACGACGAAAGTCTCCTCCGTCTTCACATCGTGCAGCCGGATGGGTAGGTGCACCACCCCATAGAAGGGCAGGCGGGTTTCGTCAGCCAGGAGCCCGTGGCTGTGGCTGGCTTCCAGCTGATTCCTCACGGTCTCTGGGAGACGATCGAACACGCGCCTGTTCAGTAGGTTGGTGGTACAACCTGTATCTACCAGGAACTGCAGCGCACGGCCCTCCACTTTCCCAGGCAGGATGTAGCTGGTGCGGTGTGGCCTATCCAAGGCCTGTACGCAGGTCGCTTCCTGTGTCCTCTGGGTTAGAGTCGTTTGCACGGCCCCTCTGGTCGTGCCTTCTGCAGTTGTCTCGGTTTCCCTCTTGCCCTTCGTAGGCGGGGGGCGGCCTCTGTTTTCGTGGTGAGTTCTGCTCTGCCCCTTACGAATGCGGGGCACTCGGGAAGAGTGAGTCCGAATCGTTCTTGGTTCAGGCTCCATGTAATCCCTCCGTTCCATGGGTTCCAGGCCGGTCACTTCTCTTTCTGATCCGGCAGTGAGTATTCCGTACCGATTCTGCGTCGGCACTACCTTTACTGTTGACTGCTACAGCGGTGCCCTAGTCTGTTTGGGATAGTTCCATCCCTCGTCAGGGCCTTCGGTCCGGGATGGCCTCTTTTTGGGTAGCTTTGCCGTGTTGTTTGCCCAGGGCCTTGTCGCGACTAGTAGTGGGCACTACTGCCGCGGCCCGTTCGAGTTTCCTGGCACCCTTTTTCTCAGGTTGGGGCACTCCTTCCGGGAATGTCCTTTACCCCCACACTCTCAGCAGACCAGGGGTGACCTCTCTTTCTCCGGCCTAGGTGGCGTGCCTGTTGGCGCCGCCTTCCACTCGGCTCGCATAGTCGTGAGCAGCTCTGTAATATTCTGCAGCACGGTCAACACCGGTCCCGCCTCGGCTTTTGACTTGGCTGTGGCCTGCACTGGCCGAGCCTCCTCTACCTCGCCGTCCTCCTCATCTTGTAGAGCCCGGATGGGTCGTTCTTGTGGGAGGTGTGCCGGTTGTACTTGCAGGAACTCCTGCCCTGCTCGCACGGCGGCTGCCAGTGTGGGAGTGGGCGCGGCCCGGAGGTGGCGTTGCAGAGCCACCTTGCCTAGGGAGTTCACAAACTGCTCCCGGGCCAAGTTTTGCTGGATTGACTCTGGCAGTTCCCCGTACACGATGCGTACTAGCCTTTCTACTTCCATGGCGTGCTTGTGGAGAGTCGCAACTGTGGCTTTCCTCAGATTCCCCGGCTGCGTACAGCCTCCATGATGGCCTCCATCCTCTCGGCGCGCCCGCAGTCCTCGGCTTCTTCCTTGAGCGCCTCTCTCAGATGCAGAGTAGCCGCGGCCTTAGTACATGCGTTGGCCCAGGCTACCTCTCCGAACTGGGCTATGATGTAGTTGGGGTCCCCCTTCCCCGAGTACTGTGGTGCCTTGAATGGCTGCACCAGGCCCTGGGCCGTGGGAGCCACCAGCAGACGTTCCAGCGCATCGGCTAGCCAGTCGGTATCACTGTCAGCACTCCTAGCTCGCCTCATTCCGTGTCTTCGTCGTGCCGCCTCTTCTTGTCTCGGCGAAGGCCAGAGTACTCATCGCTCTTCCACGGCTTAGGGGTTGAGCCCAGGTTTTACAGACTTCTAGGGCCATCTTGACGATGACTTTTGCCTTTTCTGGGAACCCTGCGCAGTTCACGATTTTCCTCAGGCCTCCACTCTTGGCGGTTGAAGAGTCCACTCCTCCTCCGATCGCAGTAGCTTCGGATCCACCGCGGATCTCACTGCTGCCACCAGTGTTAAGGCCAAGTGCCTTCCCTTAACGGGCTACTACAATCCACCCCTGTTTCAGGCAGAGAAAGCGTGTATGAGTTCAAGGTGAATAAGTTTGTATTTGACTGTAAGCGCCACAATCAATGTACAACAGAAGCATTCACAATTCCACTGGGAGCCTGGCCCATCTTGCCAAGTCACCCAATTTACTACCATATAAAAGAAGGTGGATATGTACAAAAAACCAGTAAAAACATAGCACACGGTCGAAACTGAATATAATAATAATAATATAAAAATAAGCATAAATATGATTAAATAATTATTGGCATCGCCAATTAGAAACGTACAGAGTAATAAGAAATAAGCATGTACAACAGATAGGGGAAACGAATCACGATATTTAAAAGGACAAGAGAGTATAAGGCATATAGGAGTAAATAAATTAAATGCAACGTCTGCCACACTATGAACACTCTTCCCTAACATTACAAAACACGAATGGTTCTTGTTTAACTACTACTGAAAATTATCACAGTTGTCTAACTGTGTGCACATGTGAGCAGAGATAATAGCTATTTAATATTTAACTTCCTGTAATTTGTTTATAAATTAGTCCTATTATTATGGTAAATCTCAAGATTTATCTTCTGAGCGGTTTGTGATCAATTTTTATCAATTTTAATTTAGAAACATTTTGGCAATCAGATCGCCTGAAACGTCGAAAACAGTCTTAAACAATAGTAAAATACTGATATATTCAGATAAAGTCTACCAAAAGTTACCAAAAGTTTTCTTAGTTCATTTTAATGCCATTGTAGTCATGGCAAAATTTACTTCTCTGACTCACTCACTACTGAGGGCACACGACTTCAAAATGAGTAAACATGGAGCTATTAGTAGCACAATTTTGACTAACGTCAGAAAATTAATATAATAATTCAGTAACAATTTAATACAACCGCCTATTGCTTTTTTGTATTAACCCATTTAAAACATTTTTCACATAACTTAATATAAATATTTATTGTGTGCTGTACACTTATTATTAGCAACATATTCAAAATATTTTATTTGGAGCATTTTTTTGTAGTTTTTCTCCAAAGTTTGGTGAAACAGAAAAAATACTTTAAAGCTAGCTTTGCATTTATAGCTATTCAAATTGAGTTTGAAAACTTGCACCTACTTGATTCTTTGCGTTATATGGAATATTTTATGTAATTCGAAACAACAACCTTACATTTATTAGAATATTGATTTTAATAAGACCAGCGTGTGCCCGTTTGTCCTAAGCCATGCTGAAAGTTAGAAAAAAGTTAGCTCACTTTGGAATTGAACAAGCGTACTCCAGTTTATGTTTCGGCATTCTAACCAGTACACCCTTCATCTACCTCGCCACTTCATGAATTAACTGTACATATGTTGATTATTCATTACGGTTGCTTACTGTGCATGGAACTGCTGAGCGTACTAGTTTTCCTAGAAATAGGTTTGCGCTATTAGAGTGTCTATTGTATAGTTATATCAGTTTCAGCTTGTTTACAAAAAGAAGAAAGCCAGTGGAGCTAGCTGCAGCCCTCGAGAATTGTTTGTTGTGTTGAGGCTTGTAGGCGACTGACTTTATATTGCCAGGTGGTAGAATGGTTCGTCATGGAATCTATTGAGAGTTACTAGCGACAAGAAATGCTTCTAAGGGGAGTTTTCATCAAACTTTTTTAATTTGTGAAGGAAACTCTAGAAATAGGCCTACCGCCAAACCAATTTTAATATCTTGCAAAAATATTTAATTATAATAATAACTATTTGATTTTATGAGATTATTATAAGATTTAATTATAAGAACAATCATTCGACTTTACAAGATCAAAGTGTATAGTGACCGATGGTGTGCAATTGGTTACTGTGATTATTTTTCTAAAGATTTTGTTGATGAGACTACGGTTGTGCCCAATAACGCAGTACTGCCAAGCCGTTTTTAATATCTGCAAAATTAAATTATAGGCCTACACTTTCTTATAGATATACAACTATTTCTATCACAATCAACTAAAATCTGTTTAGATTTTTAAATTCAGCATAACCTTTTGCATATAAATACAAAAATCTAGATAAATATTGCAACTTCTTGATATAGGTTGCTATGGCGTTTTGAAATATAAACAAAATTGTGCATTGGTTTTCGTTTATCAAACTTTAACACCAGTTTTCTTAGAGCTATGTTTTTGCACTAATGGTAAACATGCATTCAGATTATTGACCATAAAATCTGCTGTAATTAAGCTGGAATCCAATTTTTTTTCTAAAACTGAGAATTTTCTCCTTCTGCTAGTGTAGATAACTCTGAATCTCACACGCCCGACTTAACCATGGTTTCTGTGATCATGATCCAATTCTTCACTTTGGTTACAGATCGCTGTCAAAACCATTCTGCATTCAACACAACCACCTTTCAAACTGTATATTACACAACAGCTTGCCATTTTACTTCTAATATTACATTTCTCCTATTGCAGGGGAGAGATATAAACATATACTATTTTCCTTTTATTATTGCTGTTTGTTGTGCATAATAACACCCAGTACATTACAGTTAACCTAATGCATTGGCATGCCATTTGACTGATAATATTGCATTTCTTAAGCAGCAGTACCCTTTCATTTTTCCAATATCACTTTGGTAGTGGGCTGTATGACAAGGGAATTTCTAGTAATTATAAATAAATCTTCCATTTCATAAACTTTTTATAACCTGAGCATTGCTGGGTAGCAAAGGTAGTATATATTTACATATATATATATATATATATATATATATATATATATATATATATATTTCTCAAAGTATGTCCGTGTGTCGTCGTATTTTGTGTATCTGTCGGTTTTCTGACTATAGATTTTAAAGTCTTGATTTTCACAGTCTGATGGATTTGAACTCCCGAAGATTTTCTCATTGACGATTGTTTTATCTGGATGCTCTACCACTGAGCTATAACGCCATAGTAATCCTACATGTTTTTATATAAGTTCTGATATAACGGATACGCCATGCGCGTGCAAATTGTAAATTAGCCTTGCTAAAAAAATAGCTGTTATAACCTTGCCATTAAAACTGCCTTTAAACTCATTACGAATTTAACGGATACACGCGAGCTATTTACTTTAGCCTTACGTCCACAAATTACGATGCGACCATGCAGAAATATTTTGGGACCTAAGTATATGCAATGCAATGCTTCTTTGCCTTTTTTTGTTAAAGCTGATAAATTATCTCGAACTACAAGTTTGATGATTTTTGTACTGATTATATACGTTATCAAATTGGGTATATACGTTTCGTCAACATTTTGTACTATCCTTACCTGCTATTTATTTTACATCTACATTTAGTTACAAATTTATTCCAGCTGCTCCGGAGACTTTTTCACAGCTAGATTATGTTTGTTGGATTCTCATCTGGTACCTTGCGTTCCACAATCATTAAATACGAACTAAATGATTGTTTGTTTAAAAAATCTTTTACGTTATTTCTTTTAGTTCAAATTAAACATCTTTGTTTGCATGAATATTTTGCAATTTTTTATTGAACCTTTTTTTTAATAGCGATATAGTATATTGACAAGCGCAGTTTCCTTTTCTCAACAGACGGATAAGACGAAGTTCGCAAACGCACACAAAAATTACCAAAGTTCCTATCAGTGCTCGCTTTGTGTACTAACTTACACATCTTTCCTTCTAAACCTAACCAATTAGCAATTCGTAATGAATTTTACATTTTACACCAAACATCTGTAAGATTACTGTAAGGTTATCTATTAGAGTATCTGTAAGATTTACTGTAAGATTCATCAGGTAACATTACAAGTATCAGTCATTCCTCGCTATCTTATATTTACACACATTTACATATTTTGAGAAATATATATCTAGATTTACATTCTATTACATTCTTAAACTTCTTATACTGTAACTTTTAGAGTTTATAATATTAGTTTTTAAAGTTTGTTTCATTATTGTTATTATTTCACCTTGCCTTTTTTCAAACATGGTTTGAGTATTGTGTTTGAAGTTTTAACAATATTCATTGTCTAACTCCGCTATTATTACTTACTTTCCAATCTTTATTATTATTATTAGTAATTCGTAATTAATTTCACATTTTACAACAAACATTTGTAAGATAACTTTAAGATTATCTGTAAGAGTTATCGTGTAACATTATAAGTATCAGTTATTCTTTACTATCTTATATTTACACACACATTTGCAAATCTACATGTAGATACGTTTGTTTAGGAATAAATATCAAGATTTACATTCTCCTATTACATTCTTTACATTTTTTAATAGTCTGTTTATTACATGTATTCTCAAAAGTTACACATTGTCTAATGCCTCCAAAGAAAAGGACCTGCAGTGAGTCATCACAGGAAAAAGAAGAAAGACTTAGAAAAGACAGACTGAGGAAAGCGGCTGCTAAAGCTTTGGAAACTGAGCAGCAAAGAAACGAACGCTTAGCAAAGGCTAAAAAAAGAGAGCATCACAGACTGAAAAACAACGCGCACAAAGACAAGCGTATGATCGAAAGAGAATTGCAGCTGTAAGATCTTTGGAGACCGACGAAAAACGTGCACAAAGACAAGCGTGTGATCAAAAAGAGATTGCAACTGTAAGATCTTTGGAGACTGATAAACATGTTAGATATTATGTGAGATCCTGTGAGATACGGGGAGTTAGAGATGAGTGAGAAAGCCTTGCATAACTACAAACATTAAAAACAGTTGAAAACATAGGCCTACCATCCACAGCCCGTCATAAATACTCCGTAGTTTATGAAGAACATAATTTGACCTAAAGTTTCCTTTGGATTAACTTTCGAAATTATAAACCTACTTTCTATTGCTTATGAAATGCCAGGTTGTTGAAAACAACAATTCTTAATAAGAATAAATAATGTCCAAACAAACGATTCCATTGCGTATTAGCAAATGATGTCCTTTTCAGTCGATCATTCGCAAACACGCAAATCCATTGCGTATCAAGAAATGTCTTTTTCAGCAAATCATTTGCAAACAAGCAAATCCATGCTGACAAAAATGCATTAACAAAAGGCAAATATATGAGGTTTTGCTAAATACGTTACAGTTTTTGAGCAGTTGTTTCACATTAGCCAACAGGAAATCAATTGATATCCAGTGTAGCTCTTCAACTGCAGTTGTCTCAGTAGTGAAGCCTGACCATATGTGGCTGCGTGAAAGATTATATTTATTTCTGTCAGCTGATGACTTGCCTTTTGGATTACTGTGACACGTCAGGAAGGTGCTTATTTGTATTCTCCCAAGTATACTCATCTCCTTAAAAACTGCCTTATCGTTTTGTCATTCTTATAATATGCAATAAACATTTAAAATGAATATACATGTATGTTTTTGAGAACTGCTCACATTGAAAGTTGAACAAATTATATGAACTAATATAACGAATGTCATTATCCACTCTTTTCAATAGAAGCTCTACTCAGCTGCCAAACTACCTTTAGACGCTTAAAATAACGTACTATTTCATATCATGCATTTAAACACCATCACTACTGCCCATGCTGCTAACATGAAGAGTACCGCTGTTGGTGACACTTATGAAATGGCATCACAAACACCAGCACCTTGATATTTAGCACTGCGTGTCCGTATAAATAGAGTTTTGTTACGTTGAACCAACTAAAGTGTCAGGGTCTTTGTAAGGTCAAGGTCATCTTTCAGTTGCCTATTGATTCTTTGGTCCAATGCTGTGCTTACTAGCAATGGTGTGTCCTGACTGCAGCTGTCTACCCCTTCAGCTTCACTATGCATTTGATTGGGAAGTGTGTAGCCTGGCTTAATGGCCGCTAATTAAATACTCAACATTTAATCCTTTGGCTGGATGGCTAAGGTTATGTCTTAATGATATAGATTGTCCAAGTTAGTGTCTGATACTGCTAATGAATTGGTAGAAGGTGGTTAGGTATGTCAGGAAGAGGTGAAACTGGTTGAACAACAAGTGGTTGAACATGAACAAGACGGCTAGTCAAGGAAACAGTGGCTGGACAAGCGGAGGGTGACTAGCCATCCGGAAAGTACCAAGACACACAGAGACATGGGGTGTGTGAATGCTTCTCAATATCTGATAGGTTTATGTAATTTTCAACTTAGTTTACAAGAAAAGTTTCACCTATTGAATACATGAAGTTTATTAAACATTAAAAATAATTAAACTTTCTCGCTAGTGATTTGCAGTTTGTTTTAAGTTTATTAAAATAAAGGTTAATTCAAGTTTTTTGGCTTTGTAATTTACATTGTGGTTGGCTCATTAAATTATATTCCAGACACTTGCAACAACTTTCAAAGTTATGTTTGGTATTCTATTGAAATCTTGAAAGAAATAATTTTATGGATACATTTTGAAGGAGTTGTCCTTTCTTATAGGTTCAAGTCTGTGAAGTACTACAAACAGTTATGTAGTGTTTGTCTAAAATAAAAATCAACAAATGATTTGTACTACAATATTTGTATGTCTTCTTGGAGTTGTCTTATCAATGTTACCAAACAAGGTTCACAAAAACGTATGTTAATATCTGCAGTAGACACATAAAAGCTAGTTTCGCTTTTAATTTTCTCAACTTTTCTTTGGTGTTGAAAGGCGCCATCAATTTGCAATACAGATCCCTTTTTAATGCGGAGCTATGTGAAAATTTAACTATCATGGACTTCCTGCTTCTAATTTTAACAAATACTGTCAGCTAATTTTGTCCATAAAACTTTTGAAGATTTTTTTGTTAAAGTTTTATATTTTCGTATATTACCATGGTTTCTTGCAAAAGATTCGTTCTTTGCGTAAAAGTCTTAAAATTGCGGGTGAACCTGTATTTTATGTATTCAAAGCTAAAAAATAAACTCTTTAATTTTTCCGGTGCCGGCGAGTAATTCATAACTATCCAAGCTTTCTCCAACCAGGTGAAATTCGTTATATTGGGTATTTTGTAAACGTAACGACATGAAGTTTTTGTTGTGTGAAAAATAAAGAAAATTCAATCATGCATAGTCATGTGAGAACGACTCCTATTTAGCTTAATATTCTCGATAATCTTCATTAGTGTAATACAAGCCTTGCCTGTCCAATCTCATGGTTGGAAGTTGAAAAAAGATTGACTCGTTAGGGATTTGAACCCACAGCCTCCGGGTTGTTGGTTAAAATCCCTGTCTAGGCTAAAAGACTTAGACTTAGTACAAGATGGATGATGACATATTCTTCTACTACCTGTTTCCAGCTTTGTGGCTTTTTTCTATTACACTGTCCACAGCGCTGGTGAGATGGTGTTCTCTTATCTTGTTTTGCAAAAATTTAATTTTGGTTTTTATATGCTCAAGTGTGAGAGTGGGACCCAATAAAAGGTGTTGCTGTAATCATGAAAGACAAATATCCTTCAGTGCTATAAAGAACAGTATCGTATTATTGCTCCTGTTGATTGGATTCTTGTGGAGTTCCTGCATGCTCTCCTATAGTAAATGGCCCGTACCTTTGCCTTAGAGATTGACTAGTTATTATTTCTGCGGCCTGACTTTGATTGGTTCAGCTGGTTTGAACCAAACAGATTCAACCAGGCCTCTACTTGACTCGACCCATGAATCCCAGTCGGACCTTTCAGTTCAGCTGCGGTCTCAGGGGTCTAGAGTACCCTAGTTTAGTTTTCTCAATATTTTATTTGTTAGTCGATTATCATTACTTTCAAGAGTTTAAACTTTTACTTGAGTTTCTATCAGTTTATCATTAGTGTTTATAGAAGACAAATTAATAAACTCACCAGCTTCATCATAAGTGTGTTCAAGCTGGTAGCATTAATAGAGTAGAATTGTAAGTATTTTTTTAGCTCCATTGCTCAGTTTAATAGTTTGTTTGATGGATCTGTGGTTTAAAGCTAATGGAACTGCGCCAAAAGCTTATCCTAGCACTTGCTATTACATAAAAACAATATTTTTAAACTTTCTCAGGCAATGTTGATTTTATTAGCTAATCTTATTCAAAAACGAAATATGCTTGATTACCAAATCTAATATGTCCTTATAAACAAAGATGAACAATCTATTTGAACTCGCATTTTGTTTTTTGGTAAAATTTGAAATATATATCAGCATATATTAACAGCTGTTTAGTCTGCTGTTGGACACCTAGTTACAATTAAATTCTACTTAAAATTAGTCTAGTTTGACTAGTACTAATATTTCATGTGAGGTGATATTAAACAATTAATATAATATCCCATATAATATTTGTCAAACCCTCGTACTGTAGGTATATATTGTTAGTGCATGTAACCGGGCTGATTCTTTCAGTGATGTCACTATTTCATCCAACACTCACAAGGCTTTTTGTTTTGAACTGTCTCAACTATTTCAACTGCATATATTAGTAAAATTCTGCTAACCACTAGTTAATTTTTACTATAATAAAGACTTATTATGTCTGATCATCTGTTTGAAGCCATAATTAGAGATGAGGAAATAATAAAAAATCACATGAGAATCGAACTCATATATTCAGCTTGATAACAGCCATACTACCAACTAAACCAACTTGCTCTATTGTGGAACAATTGTCTAAATAGCTAGTACACATCACGAGTTCTCACAATGCACATGACTGCTCAAGTATATAATTTGTATTTAAAACTCACCCAATAAGGAATTGGGTGCTCTTATTGCAAAAGGGAGACAATTTCAAGCAAAAGAGAAAAATGAGAAGCTGCTTGTGATTGAGCATAAATTGGTGTGATTTGAATCAACATCCTCAATCAAAGAAAAAAATGAAAGATTTGTGCAGAGCATATAGAACTATATTGAGCATTAGTCATTTAAATGCACAGACACTCATACTTGAGGGAAGTTTGTGACAAATTCCAAAACACATTTTTAGTGAATTCACTAATACTTCTCCCACCACTTTTTCAGCAACTTATCAAAGAAATGGTTATAATATTATCTGAGGTTAACAAAAAAAATTATTTGGGTCATAAACATTTACACAGGTGAAATACTGACCATATCAAAAATTAACCTATATGACAACTCAATCACGGTTCAATATTTGACTATTTTTGAGTGTTTAGAAGATTATGTTATTTTTAGCTTAATTTTAGAAATAGGTATGTAATTTTAAACTGACCTGTATGTGTACTGTACATATCAACATTTATTTGGACATTCTAGGTACTCTTTTAATTCATTACAATCTATGTAGATCTTTCTATTACTATACGTGCACAAGTGAGGATAATCTATTGCTCTTGATTTCAAGGGTTACTCGTCAATTGTAAAAAATTCAAAGCTACAGGAAATACTTTTCAAAGACAATAATGATGGTAAGCAAACTGAAGTTATATTTGAAAGAATATTACCTAATCTAACCATAAATCATCTCAGTTACCAACCAAGTCTTTTTCTAAAATGCTTTGGTATGCTTTTTTAGGTTTTGAAAGCAGTTTCTTCTTACACATAGGTAAGCAATGGAAAATGTTTGTACTGTATATCAAAGGCTACTTGCTTCATATAAATGTTTGGAAAACATTTCTTACTTATTCTAAACTACTCAAAACATAATTTTCCATATAAATGTCGATCGTTTAAAAATCCATAGAGTTTTTAATTCATCAACTTCTAAATAGTTTAATGTAAGCTTACAAAAAACTCAAATACACATAATTAGATTGCAGAAGTTTTTTATCAAACTTATATTTAACTGTGTAATAAGGTAGTCTTTCTTAAAATGAAGATACATTCTTTTTATCTTAGCTTTATGTTTTTAGATTGTATTTTAAAAATGGTGCTATAATAAATGTAATCAAACTTAAACCAGTTATTAGAGCGCATTATGTCATTGTTAATTTTTTTCAAACTTCATTTAGATAATCTTTGTTTTTGTTGTTCTGTTCATCCTTTTATTGATGCTACAATGGTGCTGCTCAGGTTTTTCTTTACAGATGAAAGTGGATTTTGGCTTTTTTCTTACACCTTTTATTGACGACTGAAAATTAAGACAATTCCACAAAGTTATAGTTACTATTTTTTGTAACACAGGCTAATATGATATTATGTATCTCTCACTTACACTTTCAAAAGACAACAAATCTTTTATGATTTAGTTTACTAATACTTATATAAGACTGTGTACCTCCACTTCATAGAAATTCATAACATTGGTAGTCATGAATTGTATCTGAACGATTTGACCTCTGATTGTTGAAACACAATTAATCAGAGTGTAGAAACGATTTAGTGTTCCATCGTGACGTCCACAGAAGTTATCTGCACTTTCATCGGAGTAGAATATTTCAGAAACATTCTTTGACACTGTGACAGTAGCATTTTTAGCACGGTCAGCATTTGGTTGATCTACAAATTCAAACAGTTCATCAATTGAACTAGTGTAAAGATTTTGCTTGATGTTTGTAGCAGTTAGTGACACATTAATATAACCTATGCTTTATATTACACGGTTACCCTTCATTTCAGTTTTCTAGTTATGCACTGTCGTGTGAATAAATAATTATAGATGTACATGGGACCTCTATCACACCTAAAGAAATACCGAACTTTCAAAAGCTTTAGTCACTAAACATATTACAACAACAGCAAAAGTAGCTAATCTTGATATTTGTTTTTTACAAAAATTTAATATAATTTTTTTCCAAAAGCTCCAAGATACAATTTGCGCTACAAAATCTAAAATTTGCTTATTTAGTGTTTGTTTTGAGTCAAGGTGAAAATGTTTCTGCTGCATTTGCCAGAGTTTCTCTGCATGTGACTATGTTGTAGAAACGTGGGCAGAACAAACATGATTAGCTGTAAGTGGCCCTTCAATAAAACAAACCTATAGGGTGGTGTAGTCTTCTTGGCTTATGATTGCCCCAAGTGTATAAATAAGGGAATTTTGAGGTGCTTTCTTCATCTTCAGGTTAGTAGGGACTTTATTGAGTGCTTGTATAACAGTTTAAATAAAAAATGATGTGCAATGGTGTTATGAAAGATAGAAATATAAAGGTGTACAATGGTTGAGATAGGGAGACAGCAGTGTTAAAACAAGTGAATATATCGATATCATATAATAATGTTTCAGTTTTGAAACAAACAAATATAATAAAAAATAAAATATTTAAAAAATGGATGCGAATGAAAGTAATCAGAAAGGAAAAAAAGGATATCACAAAGATGTTAATCGACTGGATGAACTTAAAAATATTATCAAATTACTTATGCATTTAACAGTTTGTTGAAAAACCCACTGTTTTCTGATTGACTACAGTTTGTACCTAAGGACAGCATTCAAGAAATACAATTAATATGAATTTAACTATTATATAACACTTGTTATTAAAATTCAAATTATCAGAGTTTTTTAAATCTATAAAAAATTTCTACGAAAAACTGATAACTACTGTAAAAAAACTGCATCAAAAATATGATAAGTAACTGAGGAACATTAAAAAAATCATAAATAAAAATATACAAACCTGTAAAACATAAAAAAACTTTCATTATGAAACAAAAAATTACTCAATACTCTTCAAACTGACACTTAATCATACAAGTAGATTTAGGTGTAACATTTCTGTAAAGAATAACATAAAATATAGAGAGTACATGAATGTCAAATATAACAAAACATAAAAGAAATGTTTTCACTGTTTTGTTTCTGTATCATATTAACAATAGAAATATCTTAACACATTTTAACAACATAAGACAGTACTTATAGGGTTTGCGCACTTCTATTTTTTTGGTAACTTTTTAAAACCGAATACTTAGGTTGCATGGAGGTCACTTTCAAAACTCTGACAGTTTGCTTTTAAATCAGTAAATAAAATCTGACTTTAATCTGAAGACATAGTAAACTTACTGTTACTGCGGTTGAGTATTTTTAATGCTCGGATGCAGTAAACTCTCAGCAAATCAACTCTCCACCAAGGATTAATTACAGCGGTAGTGTGCACCAGGGATTCTTGTTCAGCAACTTCTGGCACATAAATGCCATCGACTCCATGACTCGCATCGTAGCTACCATGGGTAGTTATCATTTCTGTCGGCTTTCCTTTAAAAGAAATAGCTATAGTTAACAAATTTATGGAATTTACATTGAGAAACAGCCCTTGCAAAATGGCCAGTCATATTTCCTCACGCATGAAAAAAAACAACTGCCTATAGGATTGATAATATTTCATAAATTTTTGCTTGACCTCTTTGAAACTGGTAAAATTATGATCCAAAATTAGAATTGAAAAAAACTTTTAGCCAACAAAAATTCCCCTTTGTAAAAAGCATTTGAATATTAACCAAGCCAAAGTACATATTTTGATTTTGTGTATGATGCGATAAGGTTACAACAATTTTACATAGCTATTAAATTGATAAAACACTTTGTTTTTTTTAATGACAGCGCACCTCTGTGTTGTTGTGTTTAAATCTACAAGCCATCATGATATTAGTAATAAACAAAACTTTTTAATTAAACTTATGATGAACAGTCATTGTTACATCTGCTTAACCCACTGAGGCGCCACGTTTCGCAGGTGCAACATATATTTCAAAACTGGATAGAGCAACTAAAAATAGTTTGTAACCATATATTGTTCTCAAGTGGCTTCTTGCATATCTTTATGCTATCCCAAACCTAAATTTTATTGGCTTTCATGCTCGTGATATCATCACAGAACTTTAGAACATTCTACTACATTGGGAGTTAGCCACATGTAAAGATAGCTTTTTTTTAGACAAGGATTTCTCACTTTTTGAGGTAAGTTGGAATAACACATTTTCTGTGCTTGGTACTTTGTCAAATGAGAAGCAGAGTTGATGTGACAAACTTGCTAGATGCTTTGACTGGCAACGAAAGTGATGTGAGAGAAGATGCAGAGAGTGATGACGATGATGAACGGGACAATACAGAAGTTATGGCTCAAGTATGTTGAGTATATGTTTCTATAGTTTTTTATTTTATAGAATCTTTGATACTGGTGTACATGCAATTGAGCAATGTAATTTTAGTACAATTATGTTATCTAGTCACATGCTAAACATACCATTTGAATTCTAGATGTCTGACAGCGGTGAAAGCAGTGATGAAGATGTTCCTCTGGCTGAGATAGCGCAACCATCAAACAGCACAATACAATAAACAAAAGATTTACAGGTGGAGACAAAAATAATTCACTCCAAAGGGCAGCACATATATTGGCCGAGAAATACGGCCCTTTAAAAATATGGTATCTAAATCTCCACTCCAATATTTTAGAGCATTTGTTACAAACAACAGGGTTAATAACATTGTTCCTAACGCCAATCTTTACAGCGCTCAAAAATGGAAAGATGACAAATACAACTGCAAAGGAAGTTGAACAGATGATGAGGATGTACTTTCACATGGACCTTGTAAAAATGAATGGTATCTGCCAATACTAGGAGACCGGTACACCAGCCTACCTACCAGTATCTACTGCGATGAGCAAAAACCGTTTCAAGTTTTTAGCTCTAAGTTTAAACTTTGTAGACAATCTGAAAGTTTCAGATGATGAGAAAAAAACAAGTTCTGGAAAATCTGACTATGGTTAGCTGCCAAATGAAACTGATGTTTGGAAATAGAACCCGAAGATTGTCGCTCTATAGATGAAATGATCTGTCAATACACTGGAAAGACGAACTCTTGCAGCCAATACATAAAGAATAGGCTACAGTCATGGGGCTTCGAGATCTTGGGTCG
Organism: Watersipora subatra; assembly: GCF_963576615.1. NCBI lineage: Eukaryota > Metazoa > Bryozoa > Gymnolaemata > Cheilostomatida > Watersiporidae > Watersipora > Watersipora subatra. The sequence goes on from NC_088712.1 coordinate 18,784,819, forward strand.
AGCAGGAGTCAGTGGCATTCTGCATGACTTTGAAGTATCCCAGGATAGTGATGGTGAACAGAGGAAGCTGGGCCAAGAAGCTGGTGTTGCGCAAGAGAACTGGAGGTACAAAATTTTTGGTGACAGCTTGTTCACCAGTATTCCCCTAATATCTGAGCTAAATAAAATGGCATGTTCTATACAGGTACTGTTCGAACCAGGAAGGTTCCATAATGCAAGCTCAAAGATGAAAATGTCATTAAATGAGAAAGCAGAGGGTCTTATGAGAGCTATGTGGAAGAGGTCAACAATGTGGTTGCTGTCAGATGGTATGACAACAAAGCTGTCAACTTTCTCTCTTCATTGATTGGTGTACAGCCTCTTGCTCAAGCCAAACGGTAGGACCAGCCATCAAAAGGCATTATTTCTACAACATGCCTGCTATAATACAACCATATAACAAAATATAGGAAGAATTGATTTGTTGAATTTCTTTCTAGCACAGTATCGTTTTACCATGAAGAACCGGCAATGGTATCTCTACCTGTATTGGCATTTTTTGATAGTAGCAGTAATCAATGCTTGGAATATGTACAGGCTAAATGGTTGTCTTCTCAAGTTACCAAAAAGTGAAAGACTAAATAGAAGAAAGTTCTAAGCTGAAGTTGCTGACAGTCTCATCTATGTAAATGCTGCTGCCAAATGAGAACAGTAATTTGCAGCAAGTGATGCTAGTCCATGCCCACACCAGCTAGAAAAAATTTGAAGAAGTCCGTGCAATGGAGTTTGCTATGACAATTTTGCTCATTAGCCACTGAAGCTTCCAAAGCGGAGTCGCTGCAACTGTGCAAGAGAACCATTACTGCAGGTTGTGGAAAATATGAAATAAGTCTCTGCTTTCTTGATGAACGAAATATATTTATATAAATATATAAATATAAATAATATATAAATATATATAAATATATATATACATATATATATATATATATGTATATATATATATATATATATATATATATATATATATATATATATATATACCCATATTTCCGAGTTAGGAGTTGAATAAATATATACCAGTTAGGAGGTTTCGGAATATAAGGGATTAGGAGTTAACACAAATATATATGGGTAAGCCTCCTATATGGTCTAATTTATCTACATTGTAGATATATATATTTATTCACCTCCTAATTATTATATATTTTTATGGAAATTTTAGGAGAATATGGTATCATACAATATATATTCATCGCCTTATCATACTTTGTATATATGCATACTAGAAAAACTGTCAAAACTTGGAGAATGTCTAGATGGTTGTTGTAAATTACATATCATTTTGAAGGTAAAATAATTCATAACTCAATGAGTAAGCAAAAATAATGATTACCAGTTAGCAGATTGCTACAAAATACTCATAAATTAGAATGTTACCATTGTATATATGTAATAGTTACAATGGAAACATTACATAGCATGGCATAGCTTACATACCCTTTGGTAAGATGCCATAACTTATATCATTAAGGAGTTTGCTATAACTTGTTTATTTTAGAGGCTGCTCTGATTTACATATAATAAAGTATGTTGCTATAACTTATAGATCAATTGAGAAATTGCTATAATTTGAAATTGTCTTTAATTGCAATTGTCTATATATCAGTGAGGAGGCTGCTATAAGTTATATATTATTTAGGAGGCTGCTGCTATTTATAAATTGTTTTGGAGGTTGCTATAACTTACATATCATTGCAGAGGCTGCTATGAGTTACATATAATTTAGGATGTTGCTATCACTTATAGATCACCTTAGACCTTGCTATAATTTGAATTTTCCATAGTTGATAGCTATTATTTATATATCAGTTAGGAGGCTGCTATGGATTATATATTAATTAAGAGGCTGCTGATATTTATATATCATTTAGGAGGTTGCTATTACTTACATATCATTGCAGAGGCTGCTATGAGTTACATATAATTTAGGATGTTGCTATCACTTATAGATCACCTAAGACCTTGCTATATTTTAAATTTCCCATAGTTGATAGCTATTATTTATATATCAGTTAGGAGGCTGCTATGGATTATATATTAATTAGGAGGCTGCTGATATTTATATATCATTTAGGAGGTTGCTATAACTTACATATCATTGCAGAGGCTGCTATGAGTTACATATAATTTAGGATGATGCTATCACTTATAAATCACCTAAGACCTTGCTATATTTTAAATTTCCCATAGTTGATAGCTATTATTTATATATCAGTTAGGAGGCTGCTATGGATTATATATTAATTAGGAGGCTGCTGATATTTATATATCATTTAGGAGGTTGCTATAACTTACATATCATTGCAGAGGCTGCTATAAGTTACATATAATTTAGGATGATGCTATCACTTATAGATCACCTAAGACCTTGCTATAATTTGAATTTTCATAGTTTATGCCTATTATTTTTATATCAGTTAGGAGGCTGCTATGAATTATATATTAAATAGGAGGCTGCTGATATTTATATATCGTTTAGGAGGTTGCTATAACTTACATATCATTGCAGATGCTGCTATGAGTTACATATAATTTAGGATGTTGCTATCACTTATAGATCACCTAAGACCTTGCTATAATTTGAATTTTCCATAGTTGATAGCAATTATTTATATATCAGTTAGTAGGCTGCTATGAATTATATATTAATTAGGAGGCTGCTGATATTTCTATATCATTTAGGAGGTTGCTATAACTTACATATCATTGCAGAGGCTGCTATGAGTTACATATAATTTAGGATGTTACTATCACTTATAGATCACCTAAGACCTTGCTATAATTTGAATTTTCCATAGTTGATAGCTATTATTTATATATCAGTTAGGAGGCTGCTATGGATTATATATTAATTAGGAGGCTGCTGACATTTATATATCATTTAGGAGGTTGCTATAACTTACATATCATTGCAGAGGCTGCTAAGAGTTTCATATAATTTAGGATGATGCTATCACTTATAGATCACCTAAGACATTGCTATATTTTGAATTTTCCATCGTTGATAGCTATTATTTATATATCAGTTAGGAGACTGCTATGAATTATATATTAATTAGGAGGCTGCTGATATTTATATATCATTTAGGAGGTTGCTATAACTTACATATCATTGCAGATGCTGCTATGAGTTACATATAATTTAGGATGTTGCTATCACTTATAGATCACCTAAGACCTTGCTATAATTTGAATTTTCCATAGTTGATAGAAATTATTTATATATCAGTTAGTAGGCTGCTATGAATTATATATTAATTAGGAGGCTGCTGCTATTTATATATCATTTAGGAGGTTGCTATAACTTACATATCATTGCAGAGGTTGCTATGGGTTACATAGAATTTAGGATGTTGCTATGACTTATAGATCACCTAAGACCTTGCTATAATTGGAATTTTCCATAGTTGATAGCAATTATTTATATATCAGTTAGTAGGCTGCTATGAATTATATATTAATTAGGAGGCTGCTGCTATTTATATATCATTTAGGAGGTTGCTATAACTTACATATCATTGCAGAGGTTGCTATGGGTTACATAGATATTAGGATGTTGATATGACTTATAGATCATGTAAGAGTTTGCTATAATTTTAATTTCATTTAGTTGGTAGCTACTATTTATATATCAGTTAGGAGGCTGCTATGAGTTGTATATTATTTAAGAGGTTGCTGCTATTTATATATCATTTAGTAGGTTGCTATAACTTATTTATCTGTTATTATTACTTAACAAACATAATTTATGTACTAGTCAGAAGGTTGCATGAAACTATACAACTTGTATCTTATAGCGATATACCTTTCACATTTGTAAAATGCTATTTAACTTAAATATAGGTTCTAGAGGTACCTATGACGTATACAGTGTACATACTTCAAAAAGGCTATGATCAATTATGTACTATGTTAAGAAGGTAACATAACTTGCACACATTAGCTAAGAGGCCATAAAACCTTGTTCTCTTTTAGCAACTTATACGCATAATGACTTTTCTGACTTATGACATATCAGAAAAGTAACAAAATTATCTAAAAACACTCACAACATTTTACTATAGAATCTACTATATTTTTTGCCTATTGGTGCAATCATGAGTTGTGGGCAAACCGGCCTCTGTTGCACATTTCCAAGTATTTTTTTCTGAAATAATTTAATTGTTGTTAAAACTTACATATTGTATAGTATGTTAAACTTTAAGGTAGGATTTCATAAATGTGTATATAAAACAACAACAGCCACCATGCTTGATACCAAAAAATTCAACTAGTCAAGTACCATAGAATGGTTGTTGCTTAGTCGCCAAACGGAGTAAATTTATTCAGACGTCAAGTTTAATGCGATATTACTAAAGCCTCAACGACAAGAAGACCCTGCTGCCAGTTTAATTTTGCAGCTTCTTGAGTAAGTTGTGGGCTCGGGCATAAGTCATCATTATAATTTTCAAACACCAATTTCTTTTAACAGTATACAGCTCTGACATTGTTGGTAGGTTGCATAAATCATCCGATCATGGCTTTTTGAACGCTCCATTTTCTTTTAGGCTGCATAACTTTCTACTCACTAAAATATACAAATAATGTAACTCAATGTTTATAAATATGATCTATGTTATAGTTTCTTATTCAGTCACATATCGCTGCTGCACTGCATACAAAAACTTAAAAAAATTTGTTGGAAACAACGCATGGACATAACTCAGTTACTGTGATTGCTAAAATGAAACTCACACATTTTTCCTTGCTGTGCATATTATCTACAGTAATAATATGATTTACTTGCACAACATACTTAGTTACTCAATCTAACATACAATAACAGCAATTTCTTTCTATTCATCTTAAGCCACTCTTAGAACGTTAAGTAAAAACATTTTTCCACTCGGGGATGGAACCTGGAGACTCAGGTTGCAAAACCGGCACAATACCACAACACCATAAATTGGGTAGATTCCAAACAAGCCCATTGTGTCTATGTAGAACCCAGGGAAAAGATTAATGTCGCATAGAGAGCCAATAAAAATACATGTACAATAACATTCTATCTTGAAGGCATTTTCGCTGTTCAAAACTTCTTTTTGACTGCAATTTATTGTTAGCGATGATCAGTCGGGCTGAACCTAGCACGGCACCCAATTTCTTCTAACTTTAGATCTCTCGACTTTGGGTGGTTTTATTGATTAATAGTAATACTGAGTCCTATTATTCACATTTTACCAGTAATAATAATGCCCTGAACTGTCAAGAAATTGATAAAAAATTCTACTCAGACACATTCACTTAAATTTGGAAAATGACCCAAAAAAAGTTATTTCTTATTGTGTAGTGAATTTCTGATTTTTTTAGTTAATCAAGCGGACTACCTGGCATAATTACTCAACATTTTGCTTGCATAACTAGTTCAATGGGATTATTGAAGATTAGGTTTTACTTTGATCATTCAAAATAAATATGAACATTCTTTGTCTTGTAATACAGGTCTGTTGTAAAAACTAGCTCAGTTGATTAAATACTCTGGAGCGGCGAGCGGAAAAACTAAAAATTGGTTTGGTAACTAGTTTTACCAACATAGGCCAGAGTACTGACAGCAATAACTGAACAGAACATGGTGTTTAATTAAAATGTAACATAAAAAATGTTTTATTTTGTTTTGGTAAGCTTGCAGCAAAAATGTTTGTTTTGCACCTAAAATATTATTTTGTTCCAAATACTTTACGAAACAAGTGGTAATAACTTTATTGATGCAAATTGTACTGAAATTATATTTGCTACGAGCACCAATGGAAATCAAAATAAGTAATAAAATTCTTACAGACCTTTTAAAAAACAATTGCCTTTGCTGCTACAAAACAGTGAGTAGACCCATAGGAAAAGAAGTACATGTTCTTATACTGCTAAAACTACCTTTGGCTCAGAAATCAGTTTTGAACAAAGCAATGAATTATAATATGCATTGGCATAATGTTGTGATGGCTAGGAAACAAAGCCGGGTCTTGCACATGAGGGTAATTTAGCTAATGTGAATAGATTTCCTACACTATCTAATTGAAAGCATCAATGCAAAATCTAAATACATGTAACTACTTACTAGCCATAGTACAGAGTGACCTTTTATTGTTGGTCCACATAGCATCCGTCCACTTTGAGCATCTTTAAATTCTATTAAAGTGGATTTCTTTATGAGTTCCTTTGACATTTCAAAGTACTAAAATGGGCAAATACAAATTGCAATTTTAGGGAACTATTCAATTCAAGTCATATGCCACAAAAATTTCTCTACGTTGTTTGTAGAATATTTTATAAGTGCTAACATTACATTTGTTTTAATTTTTAAAGTTGACACCAGTAATTTAGCAAATTATGTAGCTTATTAGTAAAACTTTTGTTAACATCGGCAAACAAACCGCATAAATGCTGTCTAATACCGAAGGCCAAAAATAATAATATATATTGCTATTTATGTTTTTACCAATAGTTTTGCAGTTTTTTCTTTGTATTGCAATTTATATGCAACCTATTGTATTTCAGGTTTGAGCAAATATGAGTTTTAGTAGTGTTCTGACCCTTCCTATCAGGTGGTTTCAACATTTTGAGGTAACAATGAAAAGCCATGAGTTGAATTTCTAACAAACTATTAAAAGCAAGTCATTGCGCAACTTCAGTAGCATGTGCAAAAACGCCCTATCCACATTTACCACACATAAAGTGGCAATCAAAGCGCTCTATCTGCAGATACAGCGTTTTGATTAGCCTGAACATACACAAAGTTGGACATTATGAAAAGCATTATGTAATCAAAGAGTATATAAACAAAGGGAAGCGAAACTGAAGCATATATAATTGGTTGTTTTAAGGCAGCTCATACAAGCTAGTGCACTTCTAAGTGCTCAATATTATTGCTATTTTCTTATCATAATATATTTATTATGACAGGACGATATCTAAGTGAAAAAAGTCTCGATTTAAAAATCCGACTCAGAAAGTTGATGAAAAATTTGTTTTAATTACATGTCCAATGGAAGGTTTTGCTTTTTTAAAATACTGACTTTATTGCACTCAGTTGTTTGTTTTAAATTATTCTCAATAAAAGCGTTCAATCTTTTTTAAACTACTATTTTACTGATTCCTTTCATTTCATAACATCAGGTTTGAAGGATACCATGATCTTTGATCATCTCTTAACTTTTGAGCTGAATATGGCTATTACAGGGCTTTAATCCATGTGTTGACTGGATGAGTAATAGGAATTGCAACATATATCATTTTGTTGACTAATTGCGGATTAATATCAGAATTTAAACTTGTAATCCTTTGATAATCCAGTCATGGCAAATGGTCTTGTGGCAAACTAACAATGAGAAACCAGTCCAATTAAGCAATCAAAAGGCCCTATCTGCTGTGATAGGGCGTTTGATTGCCTAGTGCCAGCTTAGTAAATTGTCAATTTAAGCAAACAAAATGCCCTAAGTGAAATAACTCCTTTGATTTTAAAGTTTCACGAAAAAAGTATTTCGCTAAAGATTGTTGGATATCTCACTATAATAAATAAAAAAACAACTAAAATACTGCTAATACTGATGCCAGACTCGACCAAAACGCGTTTGTGCTTGTGCTGAACAATTTACAAATATCAAGATACGGCGTTTTGCTTGCTCAGGGCAGTATAGTATACTAATAATTCTGCCTGTTTGGTGCTATCAATCAGCTAACACTACTAATCAGAATAAAAAGCATCCATAATTATTTTATTGCTTTTTAAAAAGTTACAAAAGTTAGGAGCATCGACAGAGTCACAGATATTCATCAATTGCTGGCTACCATGCTATATGTTACCATAATTATTTTAATGTGTGTCGGTTAATCTCACAAAGCTACCCTCGTGTATAATTACAATGTTATCATTTTATGAAAATTAGTAATAATTTCATTCTTTTAGCATTATAAAGTTGGGGTTTCTTGACCTTTTTAACTTGACAGTATTACGATCCTGCAATTAAGGCAGTAAAATCCAAATCGAAAATGGCTGCGAAAACCTATGCATTGTTGTTTGCCGTCGCAATTTGATGACATGAGTAAGTTGCTTAGGAATAGTATTTAAAGCGGCTCGCCCTAAATATCAAAATAGGCCACTACCGGTCTAACCTTTTGCATTGGTATTGAGGCGAAGTAAAACACTTTTCATGAGGACTTTTCACCATAATATGGTACAATTAATTCAGTGACAAAATTGGCAAAAGTAATATAAAACAATTGTGACAAACAAATATACCAATTGTGACATGCTTAGTCTGTTCTTCTGCTGCTGCAAAACCCTAAATGGCTAGACGCGTGAAAAAAGCAAAGATTTTAGCAGCTAAATTCTCGCTAGAAGGTTGAACTTATGTGATGAGTCTTTAGGTTGTGTAGGAATGAGAGGTTGACTGGTTTCTTACAATCTATTTAATCAATTGACTAGCATGCAAGAAGGGGTAGCAAGCCATGCCACATTAGGAGAATGAGTCACTTTAAGCACAAACCACAATTGCATAAGTACATAGGTGATTTCTGCTAGTTAGAAGACCTTGGAGAATAAGACCACATTATGCAATTCTGTGCAGATTTTATTACTGCAGTTATAATTGTGCTGCAATACTTCTAATAGAGTGAAAAGCAGATGAGCTGCCCAACCACAACCTCCTTCATAAACTCATATATTATAAAGTTACAAAGAATAGGAATAACAACAATAGCTTTCATTCGGAGGCTGAGGCTATTGAGAAGTAGAAAGTGAATTAGCTAAGCAGACAATAGTAGAACACACATAATAAGAGCATAGGCATCATGATTGACGTGTATGCAGGCAATGAATTTATGTACAATTTTACTACCAAACTTTTTAGTAAAGCTAGACACCTTTGGCTAAAAAGTGCTAGATATAGGTCAAAACAAGCCACTGACAAATTTCATGTTATGCATCCTTGTTTGGACACTTTATTTCTAAAGTGTTTAATGCATTGGCAGTTTAACATAAAAGTGTGCCAAGAATGCACAAAGAACATTGACAGCAATAACTGCATAGTACTGACAGCAATAACTGAATAGAACATGCTCTTTAATTAAAATGTAACATAAAAATAAATGTTTTAGTTTGTTTTAGTAAGCTTGCAGCAAAAATGTTTGTTGTGCACATAAAATATTGTTTTGCTCTAAATACTTTACGAAACAATTAATAATAACTTAATTGATGCAAGTGGTACTGAAATTATATTTGCTATGAGCACCGATGGAAGTCAAAATAAGTAATACAATTCTTACAGACCTTTTAAAAACAATGGCCTTTGCTGCTACAAAACAGTGAGTAGACCCATAGGAAGAGAACTATATGTTCTTATACCGCTGAAACTATCTTTGGTTCAGAAATCAGATTTAAAAAGAGCAATGAATTATTATAAGCGTTGGCAAAATGTTTGTGATGGATAGGAAACAGAGCTGGGTATTGCACATGCTGGTAGTTTAGCTAATGTAAATAGATTTCCTACACTACCTAATTGAAAGCATCAATGCAAAATCTAATTACATGTAAATACTTACGAGCCATAGTACAGAGTGACCTTTTAATGTTTGTCAACATAACATCCATACCGCTTTGAGCATCTTGAAATTATATTAAAGTTGCTTTCATTATGAGCTCCTTTTGACATTTTAAAGTATTAAAATGAACAATACAAGTTGCATTTTCAGAGAACTCTTCAATTCAAGTCATATGCCACAAAAAATTCCTCTGCGTTGTTTGTAGTATATTCTAAAAGTGCTAACACTACATTTGTTTTAAATTTTGAAGTTGACACCAATAATTGAGCAAATTATGTAGCTTATTAGTAAAACTTTTGTTAACATCAGCAAACAAACTGCATACATGCTGCCCGATACCGAAGGCCAAAAATAATAATATATATTGCTATTTATATTTTTACCAATAGCTTTGCAGTTTTGTTATTGTATAGCAAATTGTATAAAACCTACTGTATTTCAGGTTTGAGCAACTACGACTTTTAGTAGTGTTCTGACCCTCCCTATCGCGTGTTTTCAACATTTTGAGGTAATAATTAAAAGCCATGAGTTGAATTTCTAACAAACTATTAAAGGCAAGTCATTGCGCAACTTCAGCAGCATCTTATATATATCATTCGCCAAACTCATTGTCTTGAATCATCAAAGTTCACTAAATCATTCAAAAGGAAATACATACATTTGTATCTCTAATTCTTCTATAGCTTTACCCTTTTACTGCCACCCATGTACAAATTAAGCTACCGGCCTACCGCCAGCCATTTCACCGAAAATTGCCAATTTAGCTTCATGATATGTATACAATTTTGTTTCAACTTCAAAGTTTATCTAGAAACTTTTTGTAATATATTTTATTTTGCTAAAATGTTAACATATTTCAATGCTAATAGCTATTATAGTGCTATGCAAAAATCAATTTACCTTCACTTTGTGCATTGCTAAAGCTATGTGAAGCTACGATCGCTACGAAGCTAAAACGATCCTCTACAATGTCTCTTACACTTACAAAACTATTACTTTCACTATCATCAGAGTCACTGCTGCAACTTTAATTATCTGTGTAATCACAAAAATCTGAATTTCAATTGGCTATAATGTCATCAACATAAGTAATTATCTATTTTCTGACTTGCGCGATACTTAACAAAACTTACACAAAAAATGTCTATTTCTATTTTGAAAATTCTCAAAAAAAATTTGAAACTGCTTATTTTAATATTTTAAAAATTTAAAATCATTGGTTATGTTTTCAACGGATAATAAAATTAGGTGACCACGCAATTGTTGGAAAATCCGCATAAATGTGCATACGGCAGTCGCTGATAGATTTAGCATAAATACGCATACGGTAGGGTAAGAGTAAAAACAAACAAAATATTTGTCAATCTCCTGCCTCTAAACATGATATTTCAAATCTGATAATTACTCTCAGTGTTGGCTGAGTAACTAAAAGTGGTAATGGGTAACCATAGAAAACTATTCATTTTATATAATTATGCAATTGCTAAGCAATTGCTACCATGACTCATAAAGACTAAGAAGAGTAATACTAAATCTCTATGCTATGCTACATTCCTTTGATTGGTTTGCACTATCTGTATTATGTAATCTGCCAATAATAGATGAATAGAACACAAAAGTGGCATAATGGTTTATGTAAGCGTTTGAAATAATACAATGCCTATAAAAATTGACAACTTTTCTTACTGAAGCTATGGCTATATCAAAATATCACACTAATTTTTGGCTCGCATGTATAATGTGCTATTTTACAGCAACTTATTGCAATATCGCATACCTTTAATTTGATGTCTGCAAATCAGTCTTTGGTGTGGGCCATCAATGCTTCTCATCCAGCAGTTATCTTTAACTAAAGCGTCATTGATTATTTGCAACTATACAAAGAAAAACTACTTTTGGGCATGCTGTTACATTCTTACGTCAGGTATACATTTGCTAGTTACAGTAAAACTTTGTACAGTATATTTTCTGTTGGTGAATTTAAAGTTTTGCTTACCATAGTAACTTTGCCAAAATGTCAAACATTACTACATTTCAAAGTACAACCTTACTGATATAATGTTTTATAGTTTTTAATTTATAATTATGTATATGTTCAAAAATATTATAAAATTTGGTGGATGAGACCTTGATTATTTTGACATATTTTTTATGCAAACCAACGTGTAATTAGCAACATACCTTTTCTAGAAAAGAACATCCAACTTTGTCTAATACTCTCTGCCATCTGATGAATATACTGGCAATAATGCTTACCAAGTTTCTACAAAAAATGAAAAGATAATTCAAATAGCATAAACAGATATACAAACCAAAATGAATGCAAAATACACATTTTAGTTCACTGTTTAGGTTTTTTTGGCAAACTTGAATATCTGCCTCCTACTACTGAAGCTCTATAAAACAGCTAAGCTCCTAATTACTACACAATTACTACACAAGATTCAAACTAAATACTAAAAGTTTTAAAATTCAAAGGCTGCATATACCCCACTTACTTGCTTACGCCTATGCATGTACTACTATTACTTACAAAATCATAACTGAAATACACAAACTCTCACTATTCATGATAACAATAACACAATAACATAATGATCATGTTATTCTAATAACAGTTTTGACTGTTGGTAGAACCACATTAATAACTTTACTTATCATTATAAAAAAGCATCAAAAATTAATATAATAATAACTGAAAATAGATAAAGTTGGAGACTTAACTGATTCACTAAAATAACTATTATTTGTCAGCTGGCGTGTCTGTGTTGATGTTACAAAACTGAACATTTGTGTAACAATAATAAAGTCCAAAATTAGGATTTTACAAAAAGTTTTGATATTCTCCTTTATGGTATTATAATGCTGACCTTTCTTGACTTTTCTATGCAGAACAATATCAGCAGTTGGATGACATAAACAGGATTAAAAATATATATCAAACATGTTCTATGCTACATTCCTTAAAAGCTATAATAATTGAAACATACTTTTTTCATGCTAGTCCTATTTCAATATTAAATAAAATTTATACTGTTTTTCTACAACTGTATGTTTCAAGTAAATAAACTGTAAATTGATTAAAATAACATGATCAACTTACCAAATGTGACGTGCTCCCTTACATGTAGTTATTCTGCTGCTACCAAGCTCTAGTAGACTACATGGGTGAAGAGCTATTAGTCCTAACAGCCACAGCAACATTATAACAGCCACATCTCTCTAGCTGTTATATACTGTGGTTATACTTTTGCCACTTTACTTCAACAAATTTAAAAAATCAATTCTTCGACTAGAAAACCATCTCTCAGGTATTGCGTTCGGATGCAAAGTTTCAAAAAAAGATTTATTTTGTGGCTGGATGCAACGGCAGCGAAAATTTAAATTGTACTGATTATAGACTTATTTAAACTTTTACTACAGCCATGCTAAAACATCAGTTGAAACCATAATGTGCAATTATTGTGAATTTTCACAAAAAAGAGCAGATCAATGAGAAACCTTGCAAAAAAAGGGAGTGCTTAAATGGCAGTCTTGAAAACCATAAAGAGGGTCAGCAAATAAATTGCAATGTATTGTAGTTTGTTAATATACAACTTTATTTCTCAAATCTAATAAAGCTATCATGAATATTAGCAAAACTGACTGTATCCGACATAGCTGCTAATTCCTTGTATTGGTTGATGCTTAGTCATAAGCTTATTGCAATGTGCTTTTAAATAGATTGTGCTATTAACTGAAACGATACCAAAACAATTAAAAGTAAGAATATTTTAAAATTGATATATGCCTCCTAGTTCCATATATAAGAGCCTCCTAGAGTTTATAATTTATTGATAGAAAATTACACATTTTTGTTGGAGTTGTCTCCTCTTTTCCATATATATGAATATAGATATATAAGGCAATTATGGGAATCATGTTTAAAATACTTCTATAGGGTTGTTAAGCACTATAAACACTGCTAGAATTAGGAGGCTCCCTGGACGCCTCCTAATTTTTCAGAGCCTCCTAACATGGATTATATATTGATAGAAGCCTCCTAGTTGGGAAATATAGTTCTATATATATATATATATATATATGTACATTTACTATTTATTCAATCAAAATAGTTTTACTGGCACAAGCACAAGCACTTTATAACTGCCTATTGCTTGATAGAGAGAGCATTAAAGCCCAATTTTGCGTCTGTGCAACAATTAATATCTCAGGTCAGGGTATTACTAGAACAAAAATTAGGAACAAACTCCTATATATCTGAAGGCTATTCAAGAAGTTTGAAAATTTTCTGTGCATAACTTTGGTGTATGGGCTTCAGAGGGTTAAAGTAATCTGGCTGCAATTTTAGAACTATTGGTAAAATTTTAGTCTGTGAGTGTCAGATTTGTGGGTTAGACTTTAAAAATATTTGTAAAACGTTCCCTAAAATTACAAAATATACAATTTTTAGGTACAATCTGGTGTCAGTATAGACCGCATAGTTAAAAGTGAGTACATAACTTTTGGGAAATGAGTAATATACATATAATAATTAGTACACGCTTAAGTGAAAATACACTTAGCTAATGATTACTAGTTTGTATCTAGCCATAGCAATTTCACAAAACAGATTTGCAGTTACTATTAGATATATTTTCCCCCACCCATATTGTAATTCATTCACTCTATTCACTCTACGCAATTTTTCGGAGAGTCAAATAATGTCAAAAACGTGATGTAGTTTTGTTTTAAATATGAAAATGCTCAAGTATACATTATGTATATACATAATATTCGAATACATGACTGTCATCTCATAGAAGTTAAGTTGAAATAGAGAACTCCAAATACTGTTAAGAGAGTATATAACAGTTTAATATTTTTTGCGCAAAATTTATATGGCAGCAACATTGTTTGGTGCCTGGCACTCGTCAGGCGGTGACCTGCGCAAAATGACATTGTAGAGTCATAGCCTGATTAGTTTCACGTGTGCAACGAAGTTGTGGCTACTAACAATAAAAGTTTAAATAAAAATAGTCCAATTATATATATATATATATGTATATATATATATATATATGTATATATATATATATATATATATATATATACATATATGCATATGCATATGCATATCTATATAAAAATACTATTTTTATTTCAACTCTTATTATGGTAGCTACAACTTTGTTTCACACATGGACTCATCAGGCTATGACTCTACAACACTGTTTTGAGCAGGTCACCGCTTGACGAGTGCCAGGCACCATACAATGTCGCTGCCACAAGAAATTTTACGCAAAAATTATTAAACTATTATATACTCTCTTAACAGTATTTGGAGTGTGAAATGAGTACATATTAACATTCCAATATTTGGAGCATAGAGTGATTTTAGCAGTAGGCCTGACAACTTATTTGTTATATATGTATCTATATAAACATATCTCAAAGTATGTCGTCTGCCTTCTGTCATTGTATGTATATCTGTATGCATTCTGACTATAGATCTTAAAATCTTGGAATAAAGAATCTGTACCGAAGAAGATTTGATCTCAGGTCCGCCCGCAAGCAAGTCTGGCGCCGAACTATTTATGCCACAGAGATTATTTCTCCGCTAGCTGATATATGTTGCTATATGGGAACACATATCCAATAGATTTGCGTATGACGCAGGGTCATAGCAAAATGGCACGAAAATCTGTTGGCTCTTATTATTAAGTGTAAACAACTCTTCCATTGGCAATGTACCAGGCTAACAGAAAGTGGAGCAGGCAACTCTCATTACTTCTCATTGTTTAAAAGCTAATTGTTTTTATCCGGGCAACAACGGGTAGCACGCCGGGTGTATATATATATGTATGTATATATAGATATATTTATATCTATATATATATATATATACATAAATACATAAATATATGTATATATAATGTACATGTATATATACATGTATATACATGTATATATATATATAGATATATATATATATATATATATATATATATATATATATATATATATATATATATATATATATATATATATATATATATACAAGATAGATAAGTTGTCAGGTCTACTGCTAACGTCACTCTACACTCTAAAAAGGGTGAAGGGTTATAACTAATTAAAGTGTTGGAATTGTTAACAGCACTCCATGCTCTAAAAAGTGGGAAGTGTTATAGCAAACTACAGGGTTGGAATAAATAACTAGAGTGGTGTAACTCGAGAAAAAAACACCAATCTGGAAGAAAGATCAGTAACATTAACCTATTCCAACAACCTAGTTTGCTATATATATAATAATATATTTACAAATAGACATATATATATATACATATATATATATATTTATATATATATATACATGTATGTTTTGTACATTTACTTATTTATTCCTGTACATGTTCGGAAATTGATGCAAAAAAGGTGTACCTTGTGCAACATGCTGATCTATTGCTGTTTCATAGACATCTAACTCTGATGTAATGCTAAAAAGCCCTTCTTCACTTTCGGAGCTGTTAACAAAGTAGCAAGTCTTCAAGGCACTGGAGAATACAAATGCTCCACAAGTTGAAGAGTCGAAACACAAAGCGCCACACTCTATTTTACTTCTTGCGTCACTTGATGATAGCATCTGGAGAGTTCCACCATTTGTGAGGTTAGCCTTGTAGAAGTGTACTGAACATTCTCCTCTTACCAAAAAGATGCAGCAAAAAGTTATAGAAAATCCTGTAAAAGTATGGTTATGATGTCACAAAATCATCGGTATGAAAAGTGTTCCTAGATTTAAACACATTTCAAGAAAGGTTGTTCAAGTTTCACTACCAAAGGTTCAAGTATCAGTACTTAATCGAGCTTGCTTGTTTTTGGCACAGGTTCAATAAGCTCTTCAACCTTGTGTTATACCCTACCACAAACAAAAGTTTATTTGACTTACCAAGAATTTCCGGTACCATTTTTATGTATTACAGAAAATGGTCTCACCACAAACAAATTTTACAAAAAATTAGTTACACATATTTTCCTACGCCTTTGTAGCCACAAGATTCATGTCATAATATTCTTCTGCTGTAAAGTGAACCAACAAGAAATTGTACATCTAATATTTAAGTTAGGTTAATATTTAATTGTCTACCAACAAATACCACTTAAATTAAGTATGCAGTATACTTACACGTAAAATACAATCAATAACTTTTAGACATTCTGTATTTCACCCCGCATATAATGTTTGCATACTTGAGTAGTGTTTGTTTGTGTGAAATTTTAGGTGTTTAAAGTCATGCTCTTGTAGTTCTTTGGTTATTGACAAAATAAAAAACTTTCATTGTCAAATACTTTCAAAATGAAATGCAACCCTAGATATAATAGCTTTTTTGTAGGTAGTATTTCGTTTTGTTTCTGCGAATAGCTCAAGTTTTTCAAATCATCATAAATTATGTATGTACATGTATTTGCTTACTGCGAGACGTGGAACAAACAAATTGATTGAAAAGCTAGTGAGAAGTTTGCCATTTTAAAAAGGATATTGATCCATTATAGATGCAAATATAGCAGCTTATGAACACAATATGCAGCCTGCTATGCAAAATTTAAAGCATTTGAAACTGGCTGAGTAGACTGAAATTTTAAAACCTGCGAGTACATGCATCTTATTGTAATATAGCTTAACCAGAACTGAAGAAAAACATAAAATCATTTACACTAATTTTGTCCACTTTTGCGGCAGCAAACAGCTTGCCATAATGATTGTAATATAAGACATTCTAAGGCAGCAATCTAGACATCCAATATTTAATTTAGGTTAGTATTTAATTGCCCACTTTTAAATATCACTCAAGAAAATTATATGCTACAATTGCCGTTTATATAAACTCAATTGACTCTGAACTTTGTGTCCTTCATCATAATTGCAATAGTATTATAGATGACTAAGTTAGCTGCTATAACTTATATCAATAGCATATATTGGTAATTGGTATTCAATTAAAAAACTCTTTAAAACTATTTGCTGACAAATTATTGAACATGTCAGCCAAGACAGGCACTCCAATCACCAACAAAACATTTTAATTAGCCTACAAGCGTGAAGACATACTGTCAGGATGCTTTGCTTGATATAAAAATTTTTTCATAAAATATAACAAATATGTGATGTTTGTTATTATATTTATTTTCATACTAAATGTTTTGTAAAGATAGTAAGTTTGTCAAGTATTTTAGAGTCATTGAATTAATTTTAATGGAGTTTGACATATTAAAACTTTACAAGATTTTTAAGGGTAAACTTATCAGGAGAAGCAGTCATGATAACCTTTCTTTAAAAATCCTGGTTGCATTAGTGCCAAATCAAATTCCACACACCTTACTATGTAGAGATTGTTATTGTCAGTTAGTTTATAGTGTTATTTTAAGGAAGTTAGAATCTTGCTGATAGAAGTATCATTTGAGACTGCAATATATTCTTTCAGCAAGAGAAAAGTCGTGTTACTGCTGGAACACTTAGGATTCTGCAAACCAAACTTTCTCAATGAGATCATGATATGATACACACACTTGACATTTTAACGCAAAAGTAATACTTATGCATAATCAGCTGGCATACATTATAAACATTGGTATAAACACATGTTACTAGAGATAAACCGCTCTCTAAGTTCACAGGGACAGTTTCCAAAGTTATTTGCTCAATAATCATAATCCATGGCTGCAGTTTCAATGCATCTTTAAAACTATGGTGTCTATGAAAGTATCTTTCAAAATGAATATATGATAAGAAAATATCCTTTCAAGACTTAAAATACTAACATCATCAGTGTTTAGCTGTTTTTATGTAAGTCTAAGTAAAAAAATCTTAAAATTTTGGTGTCACAAAGACGAGTATATGAACTACTGGGTTTGCACGCTTGGAATGGATTTGCGGTTTCTTCTACTATGAATCATAGACACTGTAAAATTCAAGCTGATATTATTTTACATTGAGAGATTGGAGCAAAGGCATGAACATTGAGACTAAAAATTGAAGTAATAAAAATGCTTATCACGGATAGGTTCGAGTAAATAATTCCTGGCAAAGCTCGCCGTAGTAAAAGTAACAAACTCAACATCCTGCAACACACCACCATATACTTGTTTCTAAACTAAAATTTTCAACGATTGCTCCGTCATACGATGATGATGAGATAATCACATTTTTATTTATTTTATTACCTTATTTATCAAATAAATGAACTTACCAATCATAAAAAACTCTACCACTCCGGTGCCAACTTCCTAGGCCTAACACCTCTAGCATAAAAAAGCTTTTCACTAAAAGCGTCTGTATTTCATGTGATCTTTGAAGTAATTATTGTATAGGCATAAGTTTAATATATTTTGCTGTCTTATAATATAGCTTGCAACAATAAAGAAAAGAAAAGAAAGTTCTAATAAGATATTCTGGTTTAATTAGAGCAACAAGTATACAAAGCATGAATTTAAAATTAACCTGGACCCAAAAGCGAGTCTACTTTAACAAGTTCCGCCTTCAGAAGTCCATAGCAAGTCTTGGAAAGATGGATAAAGATCAACTCCAAATAGTTAGAACGCTAAGGTGTAAATTTGTTGGCAGAGGTAATCTCCAGATTTATTAGTAACATGAGAACCCAGTCATCGCTTCTACCAACTAGTGTTTGCTTTTGAGCTTTTCACTTTTCAATAATTTTACCTCAGTGAAAGCCGAATCGGATTGCTGAGAAATGATTATCGCAACAAAATTTAATTACGTTTAAATATTTTGTGGTGGAACTCAAGGTAGTTTACATCTAATATTAAAGTTGGGTTCATATTTAATTGTATATCAACAAATATCACTTAAATTAAGTGTATAGTATGTTTACACATAAAATACACACAATATCTTTTGAATAATATTTCTTTCATCATGCAAATAATGTTTGCATACATTACGGTTTTTGCTCGCATGGTATTTTAAATGTTTTAAGTAGTGCTACTCTGTTTCATTGATTATTGACAAAGTAAGAAGCTGTCA